>NC_060138.1:1147056088-1147256088 GCF_021461385.2 Schistocerca piceifrons
TGCCGAAACTGGTAGATAAAATAAAATAATATCTCAATTGCACGGCTGTTGGCGTGTTTCATTGTTGAAAAGAAAAACATTGTGTTAAGCGGATAGCGGTGCTTTTGCAAATCCAAAAAGCCGCGTGCTTCGCGACTGTTTCGCTGAAACAGAGTATGTTTGAAATTATCACGGAAAAGCTTAAAAAAAAAAAAATGTTCAAATGTGTGTGAAATCTTATGGGACTTAACTGCTAGGGTCATCAGCCCCTAAGCTTACACCCTACTTAACCTTAATTATCCTAAGGACAAACACACACTCCCATGCCCGAGTGAGGACTCGAACCTCCGCCGGGAGCAGCCGCACAGTCCATGACTGCAGCGCCCTATACCGCTCGGCTAATCCCGCGCGGCTGACCGTTACAGCCGGTAGATGAATCCTGATGATTCCGCTGCGTGTTTATTCAACCATTTCCAGTTTGGGCACACGAGGCTCAGTGGACCCCGACAGATAACTCCCTACCCGAGAGAAAAATGTGAGGATACCGGGAATCGAACCCGGGTTCTTCCACACGGAAGACAGCGCTTTTAACCATTTTCTCCTTCCTTCTTTCTACCTGTTCTATGTGGATGTCGCATGACGGCACTCGAAGTCCTTCTAGGAAGACTTCTCAGTTTTTATTTATTTATTTTTTTCATAAGATGGCCACTTCGCTGACCTAACACGCTGAGCTACCGTGCCGGCTCAGACCGCGCGGCTAGTCCCGTGCGGCGAAGCTTAACAATTTGCTGTAGGAGATGCTTATCTATCGCGAAGTCTTACACGTAAAATACCACCACCGAAGTACCAAAACGAGTCAATTGACATACTCCTTCCTCCAACATACCTATCGCGTAATGGTTACGGCCGTAAACTACAGAAATTTGGTTTCATGCAGAGGGAAACCGACAATCTTTCTTTCCTGGTATCACTCCCGAACGGGAGTGGAACTGGAGAAATGACTGCGGTTTATTCACTTTGCAGCTTAGGCGGCATACCGCACGGCACAGTGTGGCTGTACAGCGTCCCTGACTTGTTCGGGGTGCCAAAGCTGCGAAGTGTCTGCAGCGCCCTACTGGTGGGCGTGGTCCCATCAGCGCAGAAGCAGAGAATTAGTTCGGCTCATTTGAGGGCGGTGCCAGGTATGACCCGCACGCTGGAGCGGAACAATCGCCGTGCACTCGGTAGCGACCTGCGAGCCGAGCCGTTCTTCCCACCTCGCGTGCGATGCGGCGCCGGCGTAATGGAGTCTTTTGATGCCGCCGGTCGGTGGCGAGACGGGCCAGTACAGCGGCCTAATCTACTCATCAAGGGCAACAGGCGGCGGGCCGGACAAATGCAGCTTTATGTCGCCGTTAACGCGGCGTAAAGAAGTCGAGGAAGTGCTCACTTGGCCGAGGCGGGATGCCGTCAGCACTCGCTGACCCCGGCGCCTTGTCTTGTACTGTAGCTGTACTCGGTCGTCTGACATTACGTGCTGCACCTAACAATTCCGAGGAACAAAAGTAACCAAGATGTTGTAGATATTGTTCATCTGGGGCTCACAAATTGTTCCGTACTGCGGTTGCACCGCGACGAGTCCGGGGTCAGAGGGGCCCTTCAAGGACGTGAAGACGATAGTGGACGAGGAGCTGCTGACGCCACAGCCTGGAATTCCAAGTTCCACTACACTTCGAAGCGCGAAAGAAATTGTCACGTGAGATGTTTGCCTCCTGGAAAGGAACGCGCCCAATGAGATCCAGCATCAGTTTTACATCACAAGCAGAACCTAGGAGATAGCACGTTGCAATAAGTCGTGTGACGTTGAACTCCGTACTTTGTTGTTTTTATTTCGGAACAAAAACAGTCATGGTTGCGAAGTTATTGAATGTCAATGCCGCGTTTCACACTTTTGAGGCATCATCAGATTGTGTAAAAGTACCTGCATGCCTGATGTTCAAATGTGAGTGAAATGTTATGGGAGCTAAGGTCATCAGTCCCTAAGCTTACACACTACTTAACCTAAATTATCCCAAGGTCAAACACACACACCCATGCCCCAGGGAGGACTCGAACATCCGCCGGGACCAGCCGCACAGTCCATGACTGCAGCGCCTTAGACCGATCGGCTAATCCCGCGCAGCACCTGCATGCCTGACCCATCAGTTATGCTGTAGCGGAGCTTCACGCTAACGCAGGAAAGGTACAGTTAATGAAAGAACTAAGCCACAATTCTCAAACATTATTGACTTTATTACAATGTAACTCTCTCAGCAAGTTTCATTCCTTGGTACTTATTATTATTTTAAAAAAAAACACACAGAGCATAAAATTTAAGACAATGTTTCTCATAAAAACGTTACTCTAATTAACTATAGAAATCGCTAAAACAAATTCAAGCTGACAAGTAAATGACTTTAGAGTTAACTTCTGCAATAGTTCAACACAGGATCATTAAACAAACTCGTGGTTTTAAAATTAACCCACCACTCACGCATCAAGAGATAATGGTTATAATTGGAGGCGTATACTTAAAGCAGGATTACACAGCTTTCCTTTCATTACACATGAACTGCCGCTCTCGGTACGAGCCCTTTTACTCTCCAACAATCAACAGGCCCAGCTCTACCTTCTCCTCAGGCAGGTCGTTGTACACACGGGGGAGAACACAAACTAACAAGACAAAGCTTCTAAAACACACAAACAGATGGTGTTAATTCAACAAGCCTCAAAAACATGTTCATATGTGCTTCAGGGAATATAAGCCAGACAATAATGACAATTTAAACTGTGGCCTGGAAAACTTCAAGCTACCAATTGGTCCAGTAAATAAAATTAAAAAAAATTAACCGCACTTGATAAACGATTAAAACACGGGCATTTCACTACTAAGGAAAAAGTTCAGAATTGTTTGTTTACAGTGAGCTTTCAAAGGAACAATGTTCGTGAAAATATCACGTTAAGGTACTCGACAATCCGTTTTTGTGTTTGACGTAGTGTACGCTGATGAATCATTTGTATTTCAAAATTGGATTCCGTGCTCGGACTCGAATCCAGCTATTTGCCATTCGCAGGGTCTTCCAACTGAGCAAAAAGAGCGCTGGCTTTACAGACTCAGGCATTCACGACCACTTTCCATATCCTTTCGAACAATGGAGGTTCCACTTTGACGCAGTGGAAGTAGCACACTCCATATAATGCGTATAACGATTGTCACAAATGATCAACTCAGCGTTTACATAACTAAAAAAAATGTTTTTTCCGTCACTTCCAATCCTGTGTGGTTGTAGTGAATTCACTACTATCCGACAGCGTCGTGGCAGAGTTTAGGTGACGTTTGAGTGGTATAGCCAGCGGAAAATTGTAGAAAATCGGTCCCGAGGAGTGCCCGAAAGCTTCTTTGGAAGTTTGTAAGAAGTGTCGCCAGAGAGCGCTTCCACTCTGCAGAGTGTTAGGCAGAGCACGCTTCGACAGACTTGTTATTAATTACGTACACACTGCGTTATGTCTACACGGAACGCTGCTGTGTTCATTGCTCTTGGGACTTTGCTGAAAGCGCAGCTTCGTACAATTTTAATGACGAGGTGGGAAGTTTCGAAGCTACCACAGAATACCCAGTCGCTCGGTTTACGACAGTTGTGCACAAACCTGTTGAACATCAATTATCCAGCAGTTTGAAATTTTATGAACATTCCGCTCACAGTAATGAATGTGGGGGTGCACACAGCGTAAACCCGAATATTTAATAAAGGAAGATTAGGAATAAGGTTTTGAATATCACTAGAAATATTTAGAACTTTTTATGCGAAAAAAACATTCAAGAGCGAACTCAGCGAGAAACGGCAAGGGGCATTTTGTAAATTCCTGGGAGAAACATACAAACAAATAAATGTACCGGGGAAGAGATCGGTGTGGAAGGCGTCATTATGAATGATATGCAAATAAAAATGAGGTACACGGGGCATGAACCCAGACGTATGAATTTTATAGCGGAAAAGGACGTTCTTTGTGACTGCAAAGGAGATTAAAGAACCGGTGCTGCCTAATGGAAAGAGGGTAGATGACTTTAGGAAGTGTGGAAAGCCAACATGAATGCGTACAGTTGTTGATCATAATGCACGGGAAACTCTGGAGGAGGTATTTTTCCAGCAGTGGGTATCAAAAATGGCTCTGAGCACTATGGGACTCAACTGCTGAGGTCATTAGTCCCCTAGAACTTAGAACTAGTTAAACCTAACTAACCTAAGGACATCACAAACATCCATGCCCGAGGCAGGATTCGAACCTGCGACCGTAGCGGTCTTGCGGCTCCAGACTGCAGCGCCTTTAACCGCACGGCCACTTCGGCCGGCTAGCAGTGGGTATCAAATGGCTTTTGACGACGATAATAATAAATAATAATAATAATAATAATACTCGTAATAGAGAAGGCTAGTCGTTATAGTTCCGCCGATTTGTTGCAATGCTGTACGTATGGCTTCCCTCGTCAGATCAAATGGTACCTGACAATGAAGTATTCCAAAATTATGAATTGCTAAGGGTCCCAAACACATTAAAAAATAATTCCAGCAAGACTTCTGCAACCAATCTTCTACGTGTATGAATTACACTTCCTTATGTAACGACCGCTCATTCAATTTTTATTATTATTTATTTTTTATTTTAACCTCTCAAGTGTAAAATATCACCTACTAACGTCCGCGACTTTACTACAACATTGAGTTTCTAAAGGCGCATAAGCTATCCACATGAATAGTCTTCAAAATCACAGTAACAAAATTGATGATTGTTTAGGAACCACCAGCGACGTAGTGGAAGCGCTTACAATGGACATTCGTGATTACTCCATGACAAATGTCAATCCATTATCTGTTTAATCTTTGTTTTCTTGGCCGAGAGAGTTCCGTTTGTTTTCGCTTTACTGCTCCTGTCTTTGTAATTTTATTTGCGAAATAAAGAGTTAGATCAACTCGACGTTTTATCTGCATTTAACACAGGGTGGGGCAAATAAAACTGGCTCGGAGAACAGAGTTCCATAGTAAAAACAAACAGAACAGAGGAAAGGAAACACAGTGCTAACGTGACTATAGCATATGTCAAAAGTGGCCACCATTCATCTCTTGGTACTTTCGTGCCCTGGTCAGCGATTTGTTGAAGGCAGATCAAAGCTGGACTGTTGGAATTGCTGCAGTCTCGTCCTTAATGTTCTGCTGCAGTTCCTGAATACTATGAGGGTTGTTGGGATGCGTCTTAGACTTGAGGACTCCCCAGACAAAGTAATCGCTCATTGACAGATCAAGTGAGCTGGATGACCAGCTGAGGCCGCGACCGGACTGCAAACTCTGTCAGCCGTGAAGGTTGTGCAAATGTACTCCAAAGTTCGGCCAGTTCTATGGGCAGTTGCTCCATCCTGTTGGAAGTAACGGTAGGTATGTTCCTCCTCCGTTAAAGCTGCGACAAATCGTACCCATTCGCCCGAGCCATTTTTATGCACCCCACCCTGTAGATTCCCCTCAAATGCACACTACACATCGACAACAGCGCCACCTGCCTCTTCCTGGTTTCAAAATGTTGCCATGTAACGCGCCGAAGGCAGTGTCTGATGAAAGATGATGGGACCAGTAGTGCGGCGAGCAGACACTGCACGCCAAACCCCAACCTTCTGATCATGCAGTGGCGTTTCGTAGAAATTATGCGGAATCTCCGCTGCCCAGAACCTGTGATTCTGAGAATTAACGTAACCACTCACGTGAAGCCAGACTTCATCAGACATAAATAACAGATCCATGTCCAAAGCATTCGTTGTTACCTCAGGGCACAACCACTCACAAAACTCGGGCCCTGAGGAGCATCTACTAGTTTTAATGCATGAACGATAGACGCTCGGTAGGGGTGCATGTGCAGATCCAGGTGGAGTATTCGTCCGCATGATCGAAATGATAAATGCGTCGCGTTGACTTGGTAGGACTCCAAAGCATTTTCTGGTGAACTGCAGCCACATTTTCCCCGTGTGCGGACACGTTTCGGGACCTTTGTTTTTTTTTTTTACTTTTCCAAAACAGATCCCGTCTGACGCCATTTTTGCACTAATCATTGCACCCTTTACTGGCAAATTAACAAGAAAAGGCAACAAAGTAAAAGGTGTTGTACTTGAGTGGCATAAGATCGCGCTTTGAAATAGTATTACGATCCCTCTGGTAAAGATCAGTTATTTACATTAGCAGTTTCAAGTTTTGACAAAGTGAAAATATTTTCTGTATGATAATAACAACTTTAGCTTGACAAAAAGGGTATTATAACACACGGCATGTATAACATCATTAAATAGGTATCGCATAGAAAGTCTTTACATAGGACATAATCCATATGGCTGTTGATATACTTTCCGGGATGTGAGGTCGTGGTCCAAGAATTTTTATCTTGGACAAGGTGGTAATCGATAGTCAACCTTATCTTTGCTATGGATTATCAGTGGCTCTACAAAATTGCTAACAATTTTTTTTGGACAAGGTGGTAATCGATAGTCAACCTTATCTTTGCTGTGGATTATCACTGCTCATCACGTGTCACCTGAACCACGCACCCCTTTCTCACAATATATAAGTCGCTCTCAGATACCCGACCAGTCAGTCGGCAAGACTCAGCGGAGCAGCGCCTCTGAGGAAGTCCAGCGCAGTTCTGGACGAAACGTAAGGAGCAGCAAAGTTCTTGGACCACGACCTCACATCCCGGAAAGTATATCAACAGCCATGTCACCCGGTCGTGAAAACCTTCATTCTATAATCCATATGGTAATACAACGACAAAACTATGAGATCGTAAGAAATATTGTGTTGTTACGTTGACTTAATATTCTTTGAACAGATCTGCTTGGTCATTCCGCCTTAAATCGCTTAGGGCAGATACATCCGCATATGTATTAAGATCAGCGGTTGATCGCCGATGGTGGAATGAAACAAGATCGGAACTAATCGCCGATTTCCATTGGCAACTGTAGGAAAGGAAGAAGACTTAAACCCTTTCATTTTTTACTAATCTCTCCCAGTTTTGTGGTTATTAAGTTTTTCGAGCAGATTTTAGTAAAACACTTTCGTCTCTCTTCCAGCGTTCCCACTGTGAGACCAATGTAAACCCGCTCCCAAGCACCCTCTCTGCTTTGCGTCACGGGGAGTAAGAAATGCCCATAAACATAATCGTCTGTCGAACAGGTGTTCAAACTGACGCACGGCAGAAGAAATACGTACTCCAGCTGGCTAGTTTCTCTCCAGTGTATTCCAGCGTGCCTTCTCCTCCACTCACAGCTGGAAACCTGTCGGCGACCTGCCGCTCCAGGTCCAGTGGCCCTCGCGATGGCCGCTTCCAGCGCAGCCCAGCCACTCGTAAATTGCGGTTTCTTTGTCGTCCGGCGGTCACCCGAGAGACAAATGCGCTCCAGTGCAGTCCTCTGCGAGGCTCGTGCCGAGCGCAGCCGTAAATCCAGCAATCGCAGCTGGAGGCGCTCTGGATTTATGTGCCGCGTCCGTGGAATTGCTCCAGCGAGAACCGAGCTACCAGTCGGAGCACCGGCCGTGTCTGCTGGAGCCACAGTCCGCCGTACGGCGTCGGTGTGCAGGAACCGTGCGGCGATGATGGACGTCCCAGACGCTATCTGTGTGACGTACTACTGCTGTCGGCAAGTGGGCCGAGTCGTGCGGAGGAAACCGTTTATTACCCGTTCCAGGAATCGCTTCGCTGCACTCAAGTGACAGAGGGGGGGAATCTATCACTCAGGGTGAAATTCAGCCCCATTTGTGCCGCTACGGTATCCTTATTGCCTGAAACCAATTAAAGGAGTTTTCAATGAGAAGGATGCTCTGAGAACCACTATGCTTCACCAAACATGGTCCTCCGACAGGTCAAATAATCCTGTGACCATTTGTGGTACCCTTCTTGATATAAGATCAATATCTCCTGTTAATTGTATACGATATGGGACCCAAACACTTGAGCAGTTTTCTAGGATGGGTGAATGGGTCGCACAATTGTTTTGATGAGTCCTCCCGTTTGTACACTGACGACTTTTTCCCAGTATCCTATTAATGATCAGAAACTTGTGCGGTAATTCCATTTCCTATCCATATACGTTGTTACAGTATGGCTTTTGTACGAGTTGACAGATTTCAATTGTGACTCGATGTTTTTTTTTCGTTTTTTGAAATGTTCTTCTTCTAATGTTTCTATTGACGGATGTTTTTTGTTGTTGTTGTCTTCAGTCCGACGACTTGTTTGATGCAGCTCCCCATGCTACTTTATGCTGTGCAGGCCTCTTCGTCTCCGAATAACTACTGCAACTTACATCCTTCTGAATCTGCTTACTGTATTCATATCTTGGTCTCCCTATACGTTTCAAAAGCTTCTATTCTCTTGTTGTCTGAACTGATTTTATCGTCCATGTTTCACTACTATACTAGGCTACTCTCCAAATACCTTCAATAATAACTTTCTAACATTTAAATTTCTATTCGAAGTTAAAGATTTCTCTTCTTCAGAAATGCTTTTCTTGCCATTGCCAGTCAACATTTCGTATCGTCTCTACGCCGACCATACACAGCTGTTTGTCGACCGGTGTGACCGAGCGGTTCTAGGCGCTTCAGTCTGGAACCGCGCGACCGCTACGGTCGCAGGTTCGAATCCTGCCTTGGACTTGGATGTGTGTGATGTCCTTAGGTTAGTTAGGATTCAGTAATTCTATGTGCTAGGGGACTGATGACCTCAGATGTTAAGTCCCACAGTGCTTGGAGCCATTTGGACACAGCTGTTTTGCTGCCCAAATAGCAGAACTCATCTACTACTTTTAGTCTCTCGTTTCCTAATCTGTTTCCCTCAGCACCGACTGATTTAATAAATTCGGTCGGTTTATCGTGAGTTTTTATCGTGACTTTTCACGAAGACATACTGAACCACTTAATAGGATACTGAGGTGACAGGGAGTAGCGATACGCAGTATCGCGTATACAAGGTATAACAGGGCAGGGCATTGGCGGAGCTGTCATTTGTACTCAGTGATTCATGTGAAAAGATTTCCAACGTAATTACGGCCGCACGACGGTAATCAACAGACTCTGAACGCAGAATGGTTCAAATGGCATCCCCTAGAACTTACAGCTACTTAAACCTAACTAACCTAAGGACATCACACACATCCATGCCCGAGGCAGGATTCGAACCTGCGATCGTAGCGGTCGCGCGGTTCCAGAATGTAGCGCCTAGAACCGCTCGGCCACTCCGGCCGGTGAACGCAAGACACAAGGGACATTCCATTTCGGAAATCGTTAAGGATTTGCCGAAAATACCAAATTTTAGGCATTACCTCTCACCACGGAAAGTACAAGACGAGGGTCTTTACTAAACGACCGAGAGCCGGGCCTTTGCGTGGAGTTGTTAAGGCTAACAAACAAGCAACACTACACGAAACGACCGCAGAAATCAATGTACGAACGTATCCTTTAGGACAGACAGTTGGGCGAAATCTTGCGTCAGTGGACTTTGGTAGCAGACGACCGGCGCGAGGGCCTTTGTTAACAATTAAGAGGTCGCCTACAGAGACACTCCTGGGCTCGTGACCCTATCGCTTGGACCCTGATATGTTGAGTTCCAATTTCAGTGGGTAGGAACTGATGGTAAGTTTCGAGTGTGGCACATACCCCACGAAGCGGTGGACCCAAGCTGTGTTTACATGGACTGGACTGGGTCCTCTAAAAAAATGGTTCAAATGGCTCTGAGCACTATCGGACTTAACATCTATGGTCATCAGTCCCCTAGGACTTAGAACTACTTAAACCTAACTAACCTAAGGACATCACACAACACCCAGTCGTCACGAGGCAGAGAAACTGGGTCCTCTGCCCCAACGGAACCGGTCATTGACTGGAAATGGTTATTTCGTCTACTTTGAGACCATTTGCACCCATTCATGTATTTCATTCTCCCAAACAACGATGCGCCATGTCAACGGGCCACAATTGTTCGCGATTTGTTTGAAGAACATTCTGGACAGTTGAAGCGAATGATTAGGCCATACAGATCGACCGACATGAATGCCATCGAACATTTATGGGATATAACCGAGAAATCATTTCGCACACGTGTCCTACACCGGCAACACTTACGCAGTTATGGGCGGCTATAGAGACAGCACGGTCAACAGTTTTAATCTGCCAGGAAGTTTCATATCAGCGCACACTCCGCTGCAGAGTGAAAATCTCATTCTGGAAACATCCCCCAGGCTGTGGCTAAACGATGTCTCCGCAATATCCTTTCTTTCAAGAGTGCTAGTTCTGCAAGTTTCGCAGGAGAGCTTCTGTAAAGTTTGGAAGGTAGGAGACGAGGTACTGGCGGAAGTAAAGCTGTGAGGACGGGGCGTGAGTCGTGCTTGGGTGGCTCGGTTGGTAGAGCACTTTCCCGCGAGAGGCAAAGGTCCCGAGTTCGAGTCTCGGTCCGGCACACAGTTTTAATCTGCCAGGAAGTTTCACGGTCAATATTTCTGCAGGGGACGTCCAACGACTTGTCGAGTTGCTGCACTACACCCAGCAAAAGGAGGCCCAACACGAAATGAGGAGATATCCATGACTATTGTCACCTCATTGTATGTGTACAACTGTTTGAAATCTTTCACAGTGCGATGCGTTTTCCTTATCTACCTCTGTACTTGTTTACTGTGGCGTCACCACATGTTTCCGATAATGCCCACGGGAGGCCAAGGGCAATAACGTCGTGGTCGGGTAGTACCACTCGAGAAAGGCTTAAAGGCCGGGGCACGCCTACAGTTGTTGTAACCAATTTTTTTTAATTGTGGCTAAAGTTCACAGCTTCAGTGAAAACTTAGTTTTAACCTTCAGTGAAGTACCCCGGGAGCTTTGAGAGCAGCCACCAGGCGCCGCACGTGCTGAGCGGCGGCGCGTCCAGACGCCACCGACGCCCACCTGCCAGGGGGATCCCCCTCTCGTGCCTATATTTAGCCCGCCGAAGTGCAGACCTGCGGGCGTGGACCACCGTTTCTGCCCACGCTCTGTCCTTCGTCGTATTGAATCACGGACTCGACCCGTCCTCCGCGTCCCATCCCCGGCCTTCAGAAATACCTCCGCTACTCTTTTGGAAGGGCGTGTAACACAATGGGAATGCTTATTTTTAGCAGTGTCTTAAGAAACAGACCTTCGCTCGATCTTGCAGGTATACTAAGTCTACGAACTTTATCCGCAACTGCGGAATCTTTCTGACATTGGCTGCATTAGGTATGCAGTTACTACCTGTGTGACGGGAACGGCAGTAAAGTTGCTAGCGATGGGGTCGTAGACAGTGTGAATATGACATACGGAAGTTTGGGTTGGTCCTGGAAGCGTACTTGGATAGCTGAAGTGGTTAAGGTGATCGCTCAGGACAAGCGCGAAATCCGGTTTGGAATTCGGGTCCGGCACAAATTTTCGTATGCAACCGATAGCTAATATCTTCATACCTAATGCAGCTACTGTCAGAAAGGTTCTGCAATAGCGAAGAAAGTTCACGACCGGAATCTTCGACCTTAATTTAAATAGCGTAAATGATTGGGTGTAATCGAGTGGTGAGCAAATCTCGTTGTGTTAGACTGAATGAACTTACGCGTGTCAGTCGAGAGTTAATTCCATGTGTGCGATTATGAGGTGAAAAAAATGAAATTAAATTTACTGTGCAGCTCAAAAGCAATAAAACTGTACTCACACACTCGGCGAATGCCTATACTCAAGTATGCAAACAGCAGGAGCAATAAAATTAAACATACGTCATTCAAATGGCTCTTAGAACTACTTAAACCAAACTAACCTAAGGACACCACTCACATCCATGCCGAAAGCAGGATTCGAAACTGCGACCGTAGCAGCAGCGCGGTTCCGGACAGAAGCGCCTAGAATCGATCTTCCACAGCGGCTGGCTCATACTTCATTCCCTGGCATTAAATACAGTTGCGACAAGCATTTCCGAGATGTTGTTTTATTGGGCTACTAGTTTCGGCGATATATTACGCCATCTTCAGATCCCCTGACCGACGTGTAGGAAGATTCCAAGAACGGATCCGGTCAAAATAGGAGCCAGACTGGTATCTGCTAGATGAAGTGATCCCTTCAAACATCATCTGCCGACTGGCAGATGTTTGAAGGGATCGTTGTATCTAGCAGAAATTTACACATAGTAGTCTTTAAGGCTGGGGTAACATATCGCCGAAACTGGTAGCCTAATAAAATAAGTGTGGAAATCAGACAGCTGAAAGGTATTTGATTTTACATTCTGTACATTTATGATAAGTTGGCAGACCTGTTCATGTTTGATAGATTGAAAAAACTGTTCGTTTCACGCATTTTCCATAATCTGCGAGGCATGGCAAATGCAGTGAATGGAAGGAACCAGGTCTAACCATTATTTTACCAAGTAGTAGAAAAATTGTTGAGAGCGATGTAGGGATGTACAGTGAATGGCCGTCCGGTGTGGTCGTGCGGTTCTAAGCGCAACTGTCTGGAACCGCGTGACCGCTGCGGTCGCAGGTTCGAATCCTGCCTCGGGCATGGATGTGTGTGATGTCCTTAGGTTAGTCAGATGTAAGTAGTTCTAAGTTCTAGGGGACCGATGACCACTGATAAGTCCCATAGTGCTCAGAGCCATTTGAACAATTTGCAGTGAATGCTGAGCTATTGTGCAAAACGTAAGGGCAAAAGAAACTTTTGAGTGACGTATCACTGCCAAGTGCCAACGGTCTTGCCGCAGTGGTAACACAGGTTGCCGTAAGATCACCGAAGTTAAGCGCTGTCGGCCTGGGCTAGCACTTGGGTGGGTGACCATCCGATATGCCGGGCGCTGTTGGCAAGCAGGGTGCACGCAGCCCTTGTGAGTCAAACAGAGGAGCTACTTGATTACAAGTAGCGGCTCCGGTCGGTCCAATGACGCCCGTGGTCTGAGGATGACACGGCGGCCGGTCGGTGCCGTTGGGTCTTCATGGCCTAATCGGGAGGAGTTTTTTTTTTTTATCACTGCCAAGTAACATGGGTCGATGAAACTTCGACCATGCTTAGAAAGAACTGCTACGTAGTGGTACCGAATATCACTGAAAGAAATACGCAATGAGGCGAACAGGAATGACAATAATTACATTGTAATCACTACGATTTACGGCGATCCCCTGAACCTTACAAAAGGCGTGACGTGGTTCTTAATAGTGCATGCTGTGCAACGCGCTCCAATGCTGGCCACAAGGGTGGTGAGCCGTTCTCGTGGTACAGCGTTCCACTCCTCCAGCTGCGCGGTTGACAACTGCCAAATGGTTCAAATGGCTCTGAGCACTATGGGACTTAACAATCGAGGTGATCAGTCCCCTAGAACTTAGAACTACTTAAACCTAACTAACCTAAGGACATCACACACATCCATGCCCGAGGCAGGATTCGAACCTGCGACCGTAATGGTCGCGCGTTTCCAGACTGAAGCGCTGAGAGCCGCTCGCCCACTCCGGCCGGCTGACAATTGCCGTTTGGTGTCGTTGGGGCACGTGGACGTCCTGCAGTACGTCTCCCCAAGGCATCCCACTCCTGCTCAGGATTTAAGTAGGGGGAACGGCCAGGCCAATACATTCGTCGAATATCCTCCGAGAGCTTCTCCACCTACGCTGTTCGATACGGTCCTGGATTGTCATCCATAAAAGTGTGGTGAGGTTCGAACGCACCCCTGAAAGGACACAAATGGGGAAGGAGTACAGTGTGACATTAACGTTAACCGTTGAACGCACCATGTTCAAAGATCTGGAGGTCAGTGCGCCCCAGAAGCATTGTGCATGCCTCACACCGTAACACCTGGACCGCCAAAACGATCGTCTTCGACAACGTTCCTGGGAGCATTACATGTTTCCACCTCTCGTCATACGAGGGTACGTCCAGAATTGCCGACTATGATTATTTTGGTTGTATTTTGATATTTTAGATAGGATGTTAAAGGCTAGACTCACGTTTAGAAAGGTGGTAGTACACTTGTACCTGGCTTCCATTCATGACAGTTGTCATACGAGGTGCTCCGTCCATGGCAGTGCATCCTTCTGCCCTTCGGTGTAAGGAATCACGCACTCTTTGACATACTCTTTGTTGTTGTTGTTGTAAGTGCTGGTATGAATTGAAGACGCGATGCTGTTATTTCTGGACATTGTTGACTGGGATGGCGTAGACTAATGCCTTCGAATGTCCCCATAACAGCCGGCCCGAGTGGCCGAGCGGTTAAAGGCGCTACAGTCTGGAACCGCACGACCGCTACGGTCGCAGGTTCGAATCCTGCCTCGGGCATGGATGTGTGTGATGTCCCTGGGTTAGTTAGGTTTAAGTAGTTCTAAGTTCTAGGGGACTTATGACCACAGCAGTTGAGTCCCATAGTGCTCAGAGCCATTTGTCCCCATAACAAAGAATCTAAGGGATTGACATCTATATCTACGTGGTTACTCTGCTATTCACAATAAAGTGCCTGGCAGAGGGTTCAGTGAATCACCTTAAAGCTGTCTCTCTACCGTTCCACTCTCGAACGGCACGAGGGAAAAACGAGCACTTAAATTTTTCTGTGCGAGCCCTGATTTCTCTTATTTTATCGTGATGATCATTTCTCCCTATGTAGGTGGGTCACAACAGAATGTATTCGCAATCGGAGAAGAAAATTTGTGTTTGTAATTTCATGAGAAGATCCCGTCGCAACGAAAAATGCCTTTGTTTTAATGATTGCCACGCCAATTCACGTATCCTATCTGTGGCACTATCTCCCGTATTTCGCGATAATACAAAACGAGCTGCACTTCTTTGTACTTTTTCGATGTCATCCGTCAGTCCCACCTGATGCGGATCCCACACCGCACAGCAGTACTCCAGAATAGGGCGGACAAGCGTGGTGTGAGCAGTCGCTTTAGTAGACCTCTTGCGCCTTTAAGTGTTCTGCCAATGAATCGCAGTCTTTGGTTTGCTCTACCCACAATATTATCTATGTGATCGTTCCAATTTAGGTTTTTTGTAATTTTAATCCCTAAGTATTTAGTTGAATTTACAGCCTTCAGATTTCTGTGACTTATCGCGTAATCGAAATTAAGCTGATTTCTTTTAGGGCTCATTTGAATAACTTCAAACTTTTCTTTATTCAGGGTCAATTTCCACTTTTCGCACCATACAGATATCTTATCTAAATCATTTTGCAAGTCGTTTTGATCATCTGATGACTTTACATGACGGTAAATGACAGCATCATCTGCAAACACTCTAAGACGACTACTCCGATTGTCTCCTATGTCGGTAAGTCGTTAATATAGATCAGGAACAATAGAGGGCTTATAACACTTCCTTGGGGAACGCTGGATATTACTTCTGTTTTACTCGATGACTTTCCGTCTATTACTACGAACTGTGACCTTTCTGACAGGAAATCACAAATCCAGTCGCACAACTGAGGCGATATTCCGTAGGCACGTAGTTTGGTTAGAAGACGCTTGTGAGGAACGGTGTCGAAAGCCTTCTGGAAATCTAAAAATATGGAATAAATTTGGCATCCCCTGTCGATAGCACTTGTTACATCATGAGTATAAAGAGCTAGTTGTGTTTCATAAGAACGATATTTTCTGAAACCGTGCTGACTATGTGTCAATAAATCGTTTTCTTCGAGGTACTTCATAAATTTCTAATACAATATATGTTCCAAAACCCTACTGCAAATTGACGTTAATGATATAGGCCTGTAATTCAATGGATTACTCCTACTTCCCTTTTTGGGTATTGGTGTGACTTGAGCAATTTTCCAGGCTTTAGGTGCGGATCTTTCTGTGAGCGAGTGGTTGTATATAATTGCTAAATATGGAGCTATTTTATCAGCATATTCTGAGAGGAACCTGACTGGTATACAATCTGGACCGGAAACCTTGCTTTTATTAAGTGATTTAAGGTGCTTCGTTACTCCGAGGATATCTACTTCTATGTTTCTCATCTTGGCAATTGTTCTTGATTGGAATTTAGGAATATTTACTTCGTCTTCTTTGGTGAAGGAGTTTCGGAAAATCGTGTTTGATAACTCTGCTTTAGCGGCACTGTCATTAGTGACTTCACCGTTGATATCGCGCAGTGAAGTTATTGATTGCATCTTGCCACAGGCGTACTTTATCTCTTTGGGTTTTCTGCCAGAAGTCTGGGGAATAGGAAGACCAAGGATTGGGGCCTCTCCGACCCGTCCTGCGGTCCTGAAATGTCAGCGTCAGACATTCACGCACACTGCGGAGGAATTTGGTGGTGAGCCATCGTGCATAAATCACATCTGTAGCCTTTGCTAACATGGCACATCCTCCAACGAGGTAGGCAATACATTGACAAGAAACTGATGATAATAAGTCACATTTAGTGTTTGTGGTAGGATATATGGCCCTCGTAATTTATCACCAAGAACGCCTGCCTATACACGGATGCAGAAACGATGTTGATGTCCTCTCTATGCAAATGCATAGGGATTTTCACCGATCCACACGCGCTGGATATGAAAGTTCACAACGTCATCTCTTGTGAACTCCGCTTCGTCGGTGAATAAAATCTTCGAGCAAAATAGTGGATCTGCAGCACACTTCTGAAAGAGCCATTGACAGAAAAGAAATCTGCTACGGTATGCTCGCGCTGAAGATGGTATGGATACTGCTACTGTTCATGTAGTACCATCCAGACGATAGAATGACAAACGCCTTCTGCAGCTGCCAATCGCCGCACACTGGCTCCACGTCTTTCGTGCAGTAAACGCTGCACATGCTCCTCCATCTGAGGTGTGCGGACTGACCATAGACTTCACTGTTCGCCTTGAACCTGTGTCCTCAAAACGCTGAAAAAGACAGCCGAACTGCTTATCGGATGGTTCTCTGCGACGTGGATATTTTTCCGAGTAAAGAGCTCGGAGTGGCAGGCTAGTTCCCTTTGCTAAACTGTAGGAGAAAATGATAGTCACCATATCACTTGTGGAGTAGGACGCTTGCATTGCTAACTGTAGAAGGAAAAAAAATGTTCAGAACCATTCGTGTACAGGGGCAGTAAAAACATCACAATAATAGTAAATACAGGGTGATTTTTTTCCCCACCGTGTACAAACCCTAGGGATTGATCGATAAGAGGATACGGAACAAAAAAGTTCTAATGAACTTATGTCCGGCAACGCATAGCTTCCATGCTAGTGACCATGTATAAAGTCATACATTGTTACAGAGACTGCGGTCTAACAAGCGCTGTACCATGTCGCCACAGTTACAATATATGTTGAAAATTGTTTCCATGTTCGTCGACGCGCCGTAGAATGTTGTCTCACGCTCACATCGACCAGGCTGCATCCGAACAGTATCAAAGGCAGCATGAATACGCTGCCCCCGTGTCTCCACATCTGGAATGGGCTCTTCATAGACGATACTTCTGAGAGGGCCCCATAACCAGAAATCTCACGGGTTGCAATCCGGTGAACCAGCAGGCCATGCAACTGGATCCCATCGTCCGATCCAGACCAGGGAAGACACAATTGAGGTGCGTCACGACGTTAACAGCACCATCTTGTAACAGCCACATAACCCTTCGAATGATTAGTGGAACTTCTTCTAGCAGGAGAGACAAAGTCACCCGCAAGAAACGCCGATAGTTCCGGCCTGTTAGGCGACTCGGAAGGAAGACTGGTCCCAAAATATGGTCGCCAGTTATCCCGGCCCACAGTTTCCGGCTGCACCGATGCTGATGATTCGCTGTCACCGTACCATGGGGGTTCGGCGTACTATCCCGCAGATGATTGTTATGAAAGTTGAAGATTCCATTCCACGTAAAGGTGTGAATAGGATGGTTGATACATATCCCGGAATGGTGGTTGCCTGGTGAAGAAACTAGTGACAAAACTGCTCCCGTTGTGGAAAATCTGTCGCTAGTAAGCCCTGCTCACCCTGTAAGTGATAAGGATAGTACTAATCGTCATGGAGAATGTTCCACACGGTCGTCTGGCTTACCCTGTACTGGCAGGCCAACTGCCTGGTAATCACATCTGACTGTACGTCAGTCTGTTGTTCCACCTGTTGTACTGCCATTCATGAACAGCATTCAGATGGTTCAAATAGCTCTAAGCACTGTGGGACTTAACATCTGAGATCATCAGTCCCCTTGACTTAGAACTACTTAAACCTAACGACATCACACACGTCCATGCCCGAGGCAGGATTCGAACCTGCTACCGTAGCAGCAGCGCGGTTCCGGACTGAAGCGCCTAGAACCGCTCGGCCACAGCGGCCGGCTGAACAGCATTCCTGAGGGTGTTTTCCAGCAGGATAACTCTCACCGACATTCCGATGTTGTATACCTAGCATGCTCTACAGAGTGTGGACATGTTGTCTTATGTTGCTCAATCGCCAGATCTGTCTTCAGTCGACCAGACATGGGGCATCATCGAACTCCAGCGTCATCCACAACCAGCATTAATGGTCGCTGTGTATTGACTGCCCAAGTGTAACAGGCAAGTAACTCCATCCCACAAGCTGACATCCACCAACTGTACAACACAATCCATGCACGTTTGCATGCTTGCATTCTACATTCTGCCTGCTATACGGGCTATTTCACATTTGGAGTGTCTTATATCGTGCTTTTATTAACCTGTGATCCTGCAATGTTAATCACTTGACTAAGTTACCTAGACAAATGCAGTCCCGAAATTTCATTACCCTGCATTAATAATGTCTTTGTGCTGCAAGTCTTTTCCGTCAGTGTACATACAGCATCACCTGACTGGAAATGGGTAGTTTTTTTTTTCTCGATAACGGCAGTAGACACCTTTGTGTCTGAAGAGAGCAACACTGCGGATGAATTGTGCCCTTGCAGCGGAATTCTTCTGCTGGAGAGCCCTTGGACGCCACCTGGAGGTCTCACTGCCGCAGCCCGCAGCCGTTAACCGCTAATGGGCGATCGCTGTCAGCGGGCGGATCATCCCGTGAAGGCGAGGCCATGCGGACGCTCCCGGCTGCCCTTAATGGGATTCACCGCCTCTCTACCTCTCTGTCTTCCCCCTACCCGCCTCACCACTCCCATTCCTCTCACGAATCTGCCGCGTCAAGGTGCTCAGCGCCCAACAGCGTTTGGTGCCACTGTGGCTCGTCCTTTATTGATGCAATCCTTTTCCTCGTCCAAATACTGTCCAACTCAGCAGGTGTACCTCGAGGGTATGTCTTCTGTTCAGAATTGGACACATCTCTGACATGCACCTTGTAGGGCTTGTGTATATTTGATCGATATTATTACTGCAAAATCTAGCATCATTTTGGCAACATTCCTTCATTAGAGCTCGAAGAACACTTGGAGTAATTAGAGTTGCCACTTTATACATTATTTTATTTTTAATTGGATGGCAGTTATAAGAGTCGAGGGACATCAAAGGGAAGCAGTGGTTGGTAAGGAAGTGAGACAGGGCTGTAGCCTCTCCCCGATGTTGTTCAGTCTGTATATTGAGCAAGCAGTAAAGGAAACAAAAGAAAAGTTCGGAGTAGGTATTAAAATCCATGGAGAAGAAATAAAAACTTTGAGGTTCGCCGATGACGTTGTAATTCTGTCAGAGACGGCAAAGGGCCTGGAAGAGCAGCTGAACGGAATGGACAGTGTCTTGGAAGGAGGATATAAGATGAACATCAACGAAAGCAAAACGAGGATAATGGAATGTAGTCGAATTAAGTCGGGTGATGCTGAGGGAATTAGATTAAGAAATGAGACACTTAAAGTAGTAAAAGAGTTTTGCTATTTGGGGAGTAAAATAACTGAAGATGGTCGAAGTAGAGAGGATATAAAATGTAGACTGGCAATGGCAAGGAAAGCGTTTCTGAAGAAGAGACATTTGTTAACATCAAGTATTGATTTAAGTGTCAGGAAGTCGTTTCTGAAAGTATTTGTATGGAGTGTAACCATGTATGGAAGTGAAACATGGACGATAAATAGTTTGGACAAGAAGAGAATAGAAGCTTTGAAATGTGGTGCTACAGAAGAATGCTGAAGATTAGATGGGTAGATCACATAACTAATGATGAGATATTGAATAGAATTGAGGAGAGGAGGAGTTTGTGGCACAACTTGACTAGAAGAAGGGATCGGCTGGTAGGGCATGTTCTGAGGCATCAAGGGATCACCAATTTAGTGCTGGAGGGCAGCGTGGAGGGTAAAAATCGTAGAGGGAGACCAAGAGATGAATACACTAAGCAGATTCAGAAGGATGTAGGTTGCAGTAGGTACTGAGAGATGAAGAAGCTTGCACATTATAGAGTAGCATGGAGAGCTGCATCAAACCAGTCCCAGGACTGAAGACCACAACAACAACAACTGAAAGATTTTACTTTTGCTCTGAACTTTTCTATTTTTCTTTTTGTTTCTCCATCATACCCGTTTCCCTCAGATCTGCTTCATCGTCTTTAATTCACGTCAGTTCTCTTTGTTGTTCTCTTCTCATCAGGTCTTCACTTCCTCATTGCGTCTAATACTCGTTCTATTCTTTCGCAAACTTCTTTATTATTTCTTAATTTCCATTTGCCTTTGTCATTTTCTGGTCCCAAGATTTTTTTTATTATCCTTTCCTCATTTTTTGATTCACCTATTTGTGTGACTGTATTTAACGAAAGACATTGTGAAGCAGTGTTATGGTGCCGGAGTGTTGTATTTTTGGATGAAGGTTATTTGTTATAGAAACCCTTTGTTAATTGAAAAGCCGCTTCCATATTCCTTCCCCTTGCTAAGTTAACTTTTTTGTTCAAACCACTCATTTGTATTATTTCACTTAGATAATAAAATATTGTAGCTTTTTCTTATTCTTCCATAATTAGTTTCCAGGTGTTTCGGTGCCTCCTTTGCATCTGTTGTATATTCTATTTTGTTCGAAGGTATACACCGGCCTGCTATCAAAGCTGCCTCTTGTAGGAGATTTATCTGTAATGTTACAGCTTATACACATGGAGCAGAGATCGTTTGCAAAAGCCTAAAATCAGTTCTCAGCCGGCCGCTGTGGCCGAGCGGTTCTAGGCGCTTCAGTCCGGAACTGCGCTGCTGCTACGGTCGCAGGTTCGAATCCTGCCTTGGGCATGGATGTGTGTGATGTCCTTAGGTTAGTTAGGTTTAAGTAGTTCTAAGTATAGGGGACTGATGACCTCAGATGTTAAGTCCCATAGTGCTTAGAGCCATTTGAACCATAAGTTCTCAGATTATCCACTTTTTCCCCAATTGTGTGGATGTGTTTTTTAATTCCTTCTTCCTCTGCTCTTTTCCACCATTTTCCGACTACCTTTTGTAATATACAATCTGATTACCTTTTCTAGTGCACAACTGAACAGCAGTGGGGACAATCCACCCCCCTGTCTTACTCTACCTTTTATCTCAAAAGCTTTCGAATTTCATCCAAAAACTTAATTTGATTTGTGTTTTTATTGTGTCTTTTTGTAATTGTTGCTGATTTGTTGCAAGTCTGTTGATGTCGACTCAGCAACTTGATATGATTCATGTGATTCACTTACTGCAAATTATCGATCTTCGAATCTGTGTTTTAAATAAGCAGATACAATAGGTACAGCTTTGGGCATCCCATAGCATTATGCTTCTTTGAAGAAGATATTGACGTCTGATAAACTAAAAATTGGCTTCTGAAGATCACAAATTAATTTATTGAAACTAGTAAAGCGAAATAAAAATACCTGTGTAACTGAGAACTGAATCTTATTCTGAGTTTTTACGCCGTCTTAAAGGGTGTGAGATAGCGTGAGTGATGTTGGTGGAGAGTGAGTGTACGTGTGTAAGACTTACTAGTACTTGTTTTATGGTGATTTAGACATTTTAACCACATTGGTTTCTAGTCACTTTTGTAAGGGCGCTGATAACATCGCCGTTGAGCGTCCATAAACCACAAACTAACTCTCTCTCTCTCTCTCCCCCAACACAGAGTAGTGTCCTCGGTTATTTGTTGGATATATTCTACTCTGTCTTCGCTTTCAGTTTTTACCCTCAATTGCCATGAAAGTCAATCCTTGTTATCTTAACACATGTACTACCATCCTGTCCCGTATTCTTGTCAATATTTTCCACGTGTACCTCTCCACACTGCTTATGCGGAGAACTTTTATTTCTTATCGCAAGAGGCGGCCCCTACCTCAATTTGTAGGAAGTAATGACAGACCTCAAAATTAAATTCTAATTGCAAGTTGCGCTTATACACAATACACTAACTTGTAATTCCTTAGATTTAGGTTTATCTGTGCGACACACTATAAGTGAGTGAAATTGGAGACATAGACTGAGGACTAAAACAACAAAAATTGGTAACAAATGTTCTTATAGGTCGGGCAGCCACAGCTAAAAAGCTTGTACATAATGCGAAGTGCTATCAAACAATTAAAAATCAGATATGGTAAAATAGTCTATATTAAAATGGCTGAAAGTCCAAATCCGCAACAGCTGTTTATTGTGTTTTAATTTTATGACGACCGGTTGAATACCCTGGAGGTATAGGTTCAGGTCATATAAAACAAATACTTCATGTGCCACGACTCCCAAGGTGCAAGTGCGAATAAAAACATTTCATACCTCGGTGAGACTTCGGATGAACCGGTAGTTCAGCATCCTATCCGAACCACTAATACATTTCCAAAACACAGTCAAAAGACGTGCCTGGACAGGACATGACAATCCAAATAGGATAGGATAGAACCACCGTCAAACTCCGCAGGGGAAACTGAGGATTAAGAGACACAATCCTTGGGAGTCGTCAGTATATACAGAGTGTATAAAAAAAATCATCCGGTTCGGCACGTGTCTGTTTCTCAAACTAATAAACGTATACAATGTATTTTGTTTTTTGATGAACGGCAAACTCAAAAACTTTTTTTCATACCTTTTCATAGGTGTTCAATATGCCCCCCTCGAGATGCACGGCATATGTCAATGCGGTATTGAAGCTGCTGCTGCACCGCAGCGAACTTGTCTTGAGTTGCAGCTTCCACATTTGCTGTTATACGATGTCTCAGTTCATCCATTGTTGCTGGTAGCGAATGCACATAAACAGTCTTTTTATAAACCCCCACAAGAAATAATCACATACAGTCAGCTCCGGTGACCTTGGAGGCCAGTAATCTAAGGCTGAATCATTTGGTCCAGTACGACCAATCGATCATTCAGTAATCCTTTGATTTAAAAATTCCCACACTTCCAGATGCCAGTGTGGCGGTGGCCCATCCTGTTGGTAAATGAAGTCGTTCGAATCAGTCTCCAACTGTGGGAAAATCAAGTTCTCTAGCATATCGAGATATCTGCTTCCTATAACAGTGTTCTCGGCAAAGAAAGAAGACCGTACACCTTTTTCTGTGAAACTGCACAAAACACATTAAATTTTGGAGAGCCCCTCTCATGTTGTACAACTTTATGTGGTTATTGAGCACTCCGTCTTCAGGCCACAAGTGGCCCATCGGGACCATCCGACCGCCGTGTCATCCTCAGTTGAGGATGCGGATAGAAGGGGCGTGTGGTCAGCACACCGCTCTCCAGGTCGTTACGATGGTTTTCATTGACCGGAGCCGCTACTATTCGGTCGAGTAGCTCGTCAATTGGCAACACTAGGCTGATTATGTGGTTATCTCGTACCCAATATTCTCAGATTATGACGGTTCACCTTTTCATTTAAATGGAATGTTACCTCGTCACTTAACACTAAAAGTGGAAGAAAACTGTCATCCCCCATCTTGCCAAAACCGAAATTACAGAACTCCACACCACACGTTGTTGTTTGTCACCTTTCAGAAGAGCTTGCGGTAGCTGAATTTTGTATGGTTTCATGTGTAAACGTCCACGCAACACACGCCAAACGGACATCGGGGGCACGTTGAGCTCTCGAGCTGCGCGGCGAACGCATTTCTGTGGATGCGTTCGACGTCTGTGTCAGACACTCGGGGACGGCCCGGTGGTTTGCCTTTTCACAAACAACCTGTTTCTCAGAATTGTTCATGCCATCATCTAATGCTCTGTGCTGTAGGAGGATCCACAGCATACCCAGTACGAAAGTCACACAGAACAGTTATTACTGACCTACTCTGCGTAAAACGCAGAGCACAAAACTCTTTCTGTTGTCCCGACACCATTTTACTCACCTGTCTCAAATAACATTAGAGTTAAGATTTTTTAACAATCGGATGGTTCCTTTTTTGATACACCCAGTTTACTGGCAAGCGTCAAATAGAACTGCACGCCAGAGCGCTAGCCACACACTGGTCCTGTCATATACGTGGATTGTCGTGTGCTGTCCGGGCTCATCTTTTGACAGTGCTTTGGAAATGTAAAGTGAACAGTGTACAGTGAAACGGGCAGATTGGAGATGGCCTTGACAGCTGGAATGTGAGTGGTGGGGGTTAATGGTGGCCAGCTCCGTTCTACCTGCATGTCCCGCCATTTAGTTGCGATGGATCGTTGGACAGGTGAACATCGCGGCTACGCGATTATAGCCTATTATGCGAATGGTGAGAGTTTGGTGAAAACGCGATGTGGTTTTCGACGCCATTTCAACATAACGCGCAACAGGCCTGTTCCCTCGGATAACGCAATTCGTTCGTGGATAAACAACCTTGAACAAACTGGATCAACGTATAAAAAATCGAGGTGGGAGTGCAAAAACCGTTCGGACACCTCAAAACATCGCTGCTGTTCAACAGGCAATGCTCAGAACTCCACGCCGATCTGCCAAACAACATGCGCTACGTCTTGGAATAAGTAACACGTCGGTGAGAAGGATTCTTCGTCAAGATTTACATTTTCACCCATACAAAATACGGATTGTGCAATCTCTCAAACCAAGTGACTATCAGAAACTTTTACAATTTTGTGAGGAAATGGCCAGAAGACTTGAAGAAAATGACGACCAAGTAAAGCACTTGCGGATGAGCGATGAGGCGCATTTCCACCTCTCTGGTTTTTGTTAATAAACAAAACTTCAGATAGTGGTCGGAGGAAAACCCTGGCGCACTTCATGAAACGCCTCTTCATGCTCAAAAAGTGACGGTTTGGTGCGCAATGTCGGCAAGAGGAATCATAGGCCCATTTTTCTTCGAGGATATCAATGAAAGTGCCGTCACTGTTAACTCTGTGCGTTACGTTGCAATGATCCAGAACTTCCCGTACGCCAGAACTCGCCCGTTTTCCAGTGAATGAATACACAATGTTCCAACAAGACGGGGCAACAAGCCACACTGCAAGAGTTTCCAGGAATGCTGTGAGTCCTTTGTTTCCAGGCGGCGTCATTTCCCGAAATGGGGATATCCCTTGGCCCCCTCGCTCTCCAGAATTGACAACCTGCGACTTTTTTTCTATGGTGTCACTTAAAAACAAGAGTTTTTCAGAACGATCCACCCAGAACTAGCCCAACCCTAAAATAACGAATTCGGGACGAAACTGAAGGAATCTACATCTACATCCATACTCCGCAAGCCACCTGACGGTGTGTGGCGGAGGGTACCTTCAGTACCTCTATCGGTTCTCCCTTCTTTTCCAGTCTCCTGTTGTTCGTGGAAAGAAGGATTGTCGGTATGCCTCTGTGTGGGCTCTAATCTGTCTGATTTTATCCTCATGGTCTCTTCGCGAGATATACGTAGGAGGTAGCAAAATACTGCTTGACTCCTCCGTGAAGGTGTGTTCTCGAAACTTCAACGAAAGCCCCTACCGAGCTACGGAGCGTCTCTCTTGTAAAGTCTTCCACTGGAGTTTATTAATCATCTCCGTAACGCTTTCGCGATTACTAAATGATCCTGTAACGAAGCGCGCTGCTCTCCGTTGGATCTTCTCTATCTCTTCTATCAACCCTATCTGGTACGGATCCCACACTGTTGAGCAGTATTCAAGCAGTGGGCGAACAAGCTTACTGTAACCTACTTCCTTTGTTTTCGGATTGCATTTCCTTAGGATTCTTCCAATGAATGTAGGTCTGGCGTCTGCTTTGCCGACGATCAGCTTTATGTGATCATTCCATTTTAAATCATTCCTAATGCGTACTCCCAGATAATTTACGGAATTAACTGCTTTCGGTTGCTGACCTGCTATATTGTAGCTAAATGATATGGGATCTTTCTTTCTATGTATTCGCAGCACATTACATTTGTCTACGTTGAGATTCAGTTGCCATTCCCTGCACCATGCGTCAATTCGCTGCAGATCCTCCTGCATTTCAGTACAATTTTCCATTGTTACAACCTCTCGATATACCACAGCATCATCCGCAAAAAGCCTCAGTGAACTTCCGATGTCATCCACAAGGTCATTTATGTATATTGTGAATAGCAACGGTCCTACGACACTCCCCTGCGGCACACCTGAAATTACTCTTACTTCGGAAGACTTTTCTCCATTGAGAATGACATGCTGCGTTCTGTTATCTAGGAAGTCTTCAATCCAATCACACAATTGGTCTGATAGTCCATATGCTCTTACTTTGTTCATTAAACGACTGTGGGGAACTGTATCGAATTCGGGACGAAACTGTAGGAATACCATCAATATGCTGTAAAATGTCATGGGAAACTTCCAGGCCTTGCAGCAGAAGTGCATAGATTCTAATGGACATTTGGCAGATGTTATATTCAAAAAATAATTTTTTCACTTATTGTACAGTAAATGGCTACCTTTGTACTTTATATTTATAACCATTGAATTAAAAAAAATTAATTTTCTTAAAGAATTAGTTAGTTATTTAAATCTTCCCGTTTCACTGGCTAACTCTGTATTAGTGATCATGCATGGTTCGGATCTGATGCCCATGTGTCGGTTCATCCAAGGTTTTACTGAGGGGCGACACATCTTCATGCCCACTTGAACCCGAAGTCTTGGTACGTGAAATATTAGTTTTATATGACCTCAAGATACGAAACCGGTCGTCATAAAGTGAAAACACAATGAACAGCTATTGCGGATTTGGATTTTCATTCAGTTTAATATAGCCTATTTTACCACATCTGATCTAAGAATTGGCTACTTTTATGGGGAAGACATCGCTAGTGGTTCCCACTGCTTGTGAAGTGTAACTCCCTCCCCGGGACTGTGGCACGCAGCGGAAGCCCACTTCGCCATTTGGCTGACTTGCAGCGCTGCAGCGCGCGCAGGTGTAAGAGGCCCGCGTGTTTCGCAAGTCGCGGCCTCGCCTGGCGAAAGTGAGTCCCGCGGCGAGGTCTTCCCGGAACGCGGGCCCGTGAGAATCTCTGCCTAACCCCGCGGTGCGGCGCTGCTGTCGGCGGGCAATTACCGGCTCGGACAATGGCGCGCCCGTCGGAGCCGGTGTTCTTCATTAACAGAGCGGGACGTTCGGCACAGCTCTCCATTCCACTGCCGGCCGCGGCGAATCTCGCCGAGGGCCGACAACCGCTCCTCCGCCACGTCCTCCGGCACTGGCTCGATGCCTCTTTGTTCACAACCTGCGTATTTCCATCGACCACATAGAGCATGCTTTGCGGCATACTGTAGTATGAAATGTACAGGGTGATTCAAAATGAATACCACAACTTTAAAAATGTGTATGTAATGAAAGAAACATAATATAACCTTCTGTTATACATCATTACAAAGAGTATTTAAAAAGGTTTTTTTTTTCACTCAAAAACAAGTTCAGAGATGTTCAATATGGCCCCCTCCAGACACTCGAGCAATATCAACCCGATACTCCAACTCGTTCCACACTCTCTGTAGCATATCAGGCGTAACAGTTTGGATAGCTGCTGTTATTTCTCGTTTCAAATCATCAATGGTGGCTGGGAGAGGTGGCCGAAACACCATATCCTTAACATACCCCCATAAGAAAAAATCGCAGGGGGTAAGATCAGGGCTTCTTGGAGGCCAGTGATGTCACGGGCTGCCTGGCGGCCGATCCATCGCCTCGGGTAGTTGACGTTCAGGTTTCATAACTAACCTTTTTCGTAGGACTCTCCATACAGTTGATTGTGGAATTTGCAGCTCTCTGCTAGCTCTGCGAGTTGATTTTCCTGGGCTGCGAACAAATGCTTGCTGGATGCGTGCTACATTTTCATCACTCGTTCTCGGCCGTCCAGAACTTTTCCCTTTGCACAAACACCCATTCTCTGTAAACTGTTTATACCAACGTTTAATACACCACCTATCAGAAGGTTTAACACCATACTTCGTTCGAAATGCACGCTGAACAACTGTCGTCGATTCACTTCTGCCGTACTCAATAACACAAAAAGCTTTCTGTTGAGCGGTCGCCATCTTAGCATCAACTGACGTTGACGCCTAGTCAACAGCGCCTCAAGCGAACAAAAGTACAACTAAATGAAACTTTATAGCTCCCTTAATTCGCCGACAGATAGTGCTTAGCTCTGCCTTTTGTCGTTGCAGAGTTTTAAATTCCTAAAGTTGTGGTATTCTTTTTGAATCACCCTGTACAATACCAGAAAAGAAAGTGAATGTCTCCGAAGAGGGGGACGAAACGAAATTGGGATCTTCACAGATTCTCGAGGGTATGTGATGTTATTTCGGTGATCACAACGTCGGAACATCACCGCCTCCTTAGCCGAGTTGTTAAGCCGGCACGGTAGCTCTGCGTTTTCTTCTTCTTCTTCTTCGTTGATCCATTATGGGCCGTGGGACAACGGCTGGCGTGTATTTCTTGATGCAATAATTTACCAACAACCGTGTGTATTGTAGAAATTTATTTTAATGAACTTCTTATGAAAAACTGGTAGAAGCCGACCTCGGCTAGGATCACTTTGGATTCCGCAGAAATGTTGGAACACGTGAGGCAATACTGACCCTACGACTTATCTTAGAAAATAGATTAAGGAAAGGCAAACCTCCATTTCTAGCATTTGTAGACTTAGAGCTTTTGACAATGTTGACTGGAATACTCTCTTTCAAATTCTAAAGGTGGCAGGGGTAAAACACAAGGAGAGAAAGGCTATTTACAATTTGTACAGAAACCAGAAGGCAGTTATGAGTCGACGGGCATGAAAGGGAAGCAGCGGTTGGGAATGGATTGAGACAGGGTTGTAGCCTGTCCCCGATGTTATTCAACCTGTATATTGAGCAAGCAGTAAAGGAAACAAAACAAAAATTCGGATTAGGTATTAAAGTCCATGGAGAAGAAATAAAAACGTTGAGGTTCGCCGATGACATTGTAATTCTGTGAGAGGCTGCAAAGGACTTGGAAGAGCAGTTGAACGGAATGGACAGTGTCTTGAAAGGATGATATAAGATGAACATCAACAAAAGCAAAACGAGCATAATGGAATGTAGTCGAATTAAGTCGGGAGATGCTGAAGGAATTAGATTAGGAAATGAGACACTTAAAGTAGTAAAGGAGTTTTGCTATTTGGGGAGTAAAATAACTGATAATGGTCGAAGTACAGAGGATATAAAATGTATACTGGCAATGGCAAGGAAAGCGTTTCTGAAGAAGAGAAATTTTTTAACATCGAGTATAGATTTAAGTGTCAGGAAGTCGTTTCTGAAAGTATTTGTATGGAGTGTAGCCATGTATGGAAGTGAAACATGGACGATAAATAGTTTGGACAAGAAGAGAATAGAAGCTTCCGAAATGTGATGCTACAGAAGAATGCTGAAGACTAGATGGACAGATCACATAACTAATGAGGAGGTATTGAATAGAATTGGGGAGAAGAGGAGTTTGTGGCACAACTTGACAAGAAGAAGGGACCGGTTGGTAGGACATGTTCTGAGGCATCAAGGGATCACAAATTTAGCATTGGAGGGCAGCGTGGAGGGTAAAAATCGCAGAGGGAGACCAAGAGATGAATACAGTAAGCAGATTCAGAAGGATGATGGCTGCAGTAAGTACTGGGAGATGAAGAAGCTTGCACAGGATAGAGTAGCATGGAGAGCTGCATCAAACCAGTCTCAGGACTGAAGACAACAACAACATATGTGCTACTAGTTTCGGCATTATATTGATGCCATCTTCAGACCCCACACGTCATAGTCTTAGAAACGCTATACACGGAAGGAGCCATATAACTGGGTCCGTGAATCAAATCGTTATGCAACACCTCGTGGTGGGCAGGCGACATAGATTCTGTGACGTCTCTGACAGAAAATCACGAATCCAGTCACATAAGGTGTGTAGAAAACAATAAAAGTAAAGTGCCGTGGTAGCATTTTAGGGGAACACGGCCCTATTCTTCCCGCGGAGAGAAAGCCGCCGCTTCATTCTCGGCGTCCGTATCACGACCGGCTCCCCACAGTCCTGCTCTCCCGTGGTGTCAGTAATTAATGGCAGCGACCTGCCTCCGATAGCTCGCACTTCCAGCTTTCTCCGAGTCCGAAGCCGCCGACGGACGAGCGGGCGGCCGGGCGAAGCGCCTGCCTTTCTCGGAAGATGCAGAGTCGGTCCTAATCTCCCATCTCCCTAATGGAGCGCCCCGCGGCCGCGGTGTTGGCCCGTTTGGCGCACACGCACTCACGCACACAAACACACGTGCGTACCTGCCGACCCGGCAGCCATTAATCATGCCGGTATCTGGGCATCGGCCGCCGGCTGTGACGCTCGCGTCGCCCGAGCATACAGTATCGGCTGCGGCCGTTCCCGCCCCCACCGCGCCTCCTCTGGCCGCTGTGGGGTCGCTGGCACTATAGCCTCACTTTCCCAGCAATGGCCGAGGGCCCTGCTGGCTGCGTGGCCCCTTCACTGCGAACTTTGCAGCCGGTTGCCATCCGAGTGTGGACCGCTGCGGCTCGACCATATGAGTCACTAACTTCAATTACTTAGGTTTCCCTCAAGCGAAATAGGTAAATGGTTTGCTCATGTGGGCGTTTCCTTAGAAATGTCCACGTTATATTTACATTTTTGTGGCATTCTCAAGCATAAGGCCGTAAATTTAGGTGTGAGGAACGCCAGCTGATGGAATATCTGATACAATCAGCCGTTTTCCGTTTCAACATCTTGCGAAGGAGCGAAATGAGTAGTGACTCAGACTGACTTCCTAAGTGGTCTCCACACAACAATGCTGGCGCCTAAAAAAAAAAAAAAGTTCAAATGTGTGTGAAATCTTGTGGGACTTAACTGCCAAGGTCATCAGTCCCGAAGCTTACACACTACTTAACCTAAACTATGCTAAGGACAAACACACACCCATGCCCGAGGAAGGACTCGAACCTCCGCCGGGACCAGCCGCACAGTCCATGACTGCAGGCTGGCGCCTAAAACGAAGATCAAATATTCAAGTTCTGTTTCGAACATGAGTCTGGCTTTTACGTGCGATGTTAAACTCGTGCTCAATATACAGAAATGGTAAATGCCAATGAAAATGAGGTAATCATTCATTAAAAAAAAAACTCTATTACAATCGTCACAACCAGGAATTTTCATTTTTTTAAACTGACCCTTTGCTCTTCAAACTAAAAAGGGCTGTTGAACCGTTCGTCTTCTCGTTGTCACCACAAGCTTCCGCCCATGGGAACAAGTCATTGACCACGATTCACAGAGATGCCTCAAACAGAGGGCATCCCAGAATGTCACTGAGAGCTAAAATGCCAGGAACCGGTTCTCAACCGGCCGGAGTGGGCGTGCGGTTCTAGGTGCTACAGACTGGAGACGAGCGACTGCTCCGGTCGCAGGTTCGAATCCTGCCTCGCGCATGGATGTGTGTGATGTCCTTAGGTTAGTTAGGTTTAATTAGTTCTAAGTTCCAGGCGACTGATGACCTCAGAAGTTAAGTCGCATAGTACTCAGAGCCATTTGAACCATTTGAACCGGTTCTCGGCTTTTGGTATGATCAACGCCTAGTTTTCCTTTTTTTTTTTTTTTTTTTTTTTTCTTTCAAGGTCGCACTGTATTCATGAAAATATTCAACCATACCACCAACAAAATTTGCATTTTAACACCGTGTCCTTTAAACATACATAAATTGCCTCATTAGTGCCTTATGTCTACCACGTTTTCGCACTACAAAAGGTATAAAACTAAACTAAACTCCTCCCGAACGGGCCATGAAGGCCCAACGGTACCGACCGGCCGCCGTGTCATCCTCATCTCAAAGGCGTCACTGGATGCGGATATGGAGGGGCATGTGGCCAGCACACCGCCCTCCCGGCCGTATGTCAGTTTCCGAGACCGGAGACGCTACTTCTCAATCAAGTAGCTCCTCAGTTTCCTTCACAAGGCCTGAGTGCACCCCGTTGGCCAACACCGCTCGGCAGACCGGATGGTGACCCATCCAAGTGCTAACCCAGCCCGGCAGCGCTTAACTTCGTTGCTCTGACGGGAACCGGTGTCACCACTGCGGCAAGGCCGTTGGCACAAAAGGTATAGCAGCATTAAAATAATATGTACTTGTGCCTCTATTAAAAACTTAAAAAAAAATTGAAAGTACGATATGTAATTACATCGCGTCCATTGAAACTTTCAAGTTAGCCAATTTTCGAAATACTGTCACATCGAATATTGGCAACGGTCAATCAACCGCTACCATGGGAGAGCTTTTTTAATACTAAAATTCAGTACTGCTCCTACAATAACACATGGTCCATCCACTGCAGTAAAAGATCCAGCACCTTTGAACACTTCACTTTATTCTCGGTAAGCTTATTCCCGATAGTAAATGAAACATTATCAATAACCGGCCGCGGTGGTCTCGCGGTTCTAAGCGCGCAGTCCGGAACCGTGCGACTGCTACGGTTGCAGGTTCGAATCCTGCCTCGGGCATGGATGTGTGTGATGTCTTTAGGTTAGTTAGGTTTAAGTAGTTCTAAGTTCTAGGGGACTGATGACCCCAGATGTTACGTCCCATAGTGCTCAGAGCCATCTGAACCGCTTTTTGAATAGCCGTTCAAAGCAGCATCCCGATCCAGATTGGCAGCGCGACAGGTGTGTGTGTGTGTGTGTGTGTGTGTGTGTGTGTGTGTGTGTGTGTGTGTGTGTGTGTGTATGTGTGTGTGGATACGCGAACAGTGTGAAATGCACGCTATGGGAATTAATTTGTCGTGCACACCACGAGGCAGTGGAAGCACGGTGACCACTTCTTTCGACGCTAGTGTCTAACTGCACATCGTCCCGAGAGTAATTTTCCTGTAACACCTCTATCTGGTGATGAGCCTGCAACGCCTCGAAAACTAGTTAATGGTTCAATAAATGGTATCAAATTACTAAAAACTATTGGCTGCATATAAACGCCACGTGCCGCTATCTGACATTGTAACAGAAGTGCTCGAGTAACTTGAAAGGAAATCCTTGGAAGATAGACTACGGAGCTCTCGCGAAACCCTATTGGGTAACGTAAAGTCTTACGGCATGAAAGGCTGGTAGACCAGAGATGGGAGGATCAGCAGCCTGATTGGAAAGATGTCTCCTATCCTCCGCAAGCACCTTTTCCTCACGAAGTGTGACAGCACTGTACGTTAGCGTGTCTGTTAGTGCAGACGACTGTCATGGCGTGTGTTCCAGGTCTGGAGAGAAGGGAGAAGGTGAATCCTGGTGCCGGCACATAGTCCACTCCTCTCGAAGAGCTCCAAGGAGGTCGCCGAACTTAACGCCCCCATCCGAAGGACGGATCACCATCAATGATGTAGTATGCCCTCACTCCATGAGACACTGCAGAGAAGTTTGGGATTTAATCCAGGACGCACCGGCACAAACGCTGGTGATCAGTGACTTCACATCACCACCCCTCCTGTCGCCCCTGACACAAAGGCGAAGGTAAAAGTGTCAACACCACGCAGTCACGCACCCAAATACTGGCCTCGCTCGACGGTGCTCAGCTTTGTTGATCTGGCGGGAAACGGCGTATCCAGCTCGCCACGGCCGTTGACATCCTGTTGGGTAAGTTCAAACAAATTTCGGGCTTGCAGCCGGTCGTCGTTTAATTCACTGGATGATATTTCGACTGGGAACCTACCACTCATCTTCAGGTGAGCCATGAAGATGACTGGCGGGTGCCTAGTCGAAATATCGTCCAGTGAATTAATTAAACGACGACCGGCTGCAAGCCCAAAATATGTTGGACATCCAGTTCGCCGGGAAAATTTTAAAATTCACATCCTGTTGGTTAAGTTTAGAGACCTTTTATTCGAGGAACAGTGTGAGACCATATGCTTCACCCATCGTATATATCGCTTAGATTGGTTGGTTGATTCGGGGGAGGGGGGAACCGAACATCTTCGGTCCCTTAGGATGAGGGAAGGATGGGTAAGGAAGCCGGCCGTGCCCCTTCTAAGGAACAGTCCCGGCATTTGCCTGAAGAGATTTAGAGAAATCACGGGAAACCTAAATCAGGATGGCCGGACGCGGGTTTGAACCGTCGTCCTTCCGAAAGTGAGTCCTGCGTGTTAACCACTGTGCCACCTCGCTCGGTTCTTGCTTACGGATTACGCAGTAAGATAAGAGGGAACAGACGCGTACGAAACCATATAGACAGTCACTTTCGCTCTCTAAATACGCGAACAGGATAGGAAAGAAAATCGGTAATACTGGTACGATGTACGCTCCGCCATACGGTATACAGTGAAATGCAGAATATACTTGTAGACGCAATACAGGGTGTCCATAAAGACCCGCTATCATTCACAAACCATAGCTCGGAAACTATTAGATACATAGTGTTCTGGTTTGTTGTAAAACGTTTATCAAATGTCAGTAAGGCGCAGTACGTCATTTGGTATGTAGAATCCAAATCTGCAACAACATTACTGCGGAATTATCGACGGCAGTGCGGGAAAGCACCACCGGCAAAAACAAGCATGATGAAGTAGTTCAGAAACTTCATACAGGGAGACAGGCAGTGTGTTTGATGGTGCCATCGCGTGGCTCTGCGCTCTCGCGATGTGACGCCATTATACTTCTTTTTGTGGGGTTACGTCAACGATCGCTTGTACACGGTACCAGTCTATGACGCTGCTATCCTTCGTGTACGAAACAATGGAGCAATCAGAGCTGTTGACGGTGCGATGGTGACAGTTACATGGGCAGAACTATAATATGTTCTAAGAACCGCGAGAGGGGCGTGGCACACAGAAATTCTACATAACAGAAAAAAAGACTTTGATAGATACATCACAAGGGAAAATTATTATTCTGAATGTAAATCGTTTGCTCTGATTCATTATGCACTTTAATTTTTAAAGTTATTTTCAATAAATATCGTTAAAAAAGTCGATGCTCTATCTCTGTTTGGAAGTTATGATTTTATTAATTGATAGTGGGACGTTATGGAGACCTTGCACAAACCCTGTGGTTTATTTAACTAGTTCCCATCATTTATGTTATAATTATTTCTGAGTCTTGTGTCCCATATTAAATGTAACACTTCTTATAACATACCAGTAAACCCCCGATTCTTTAAAGAACTGACATGCATAAAACAGCTTCAGACGTCTGATTGATTTACAAATGAGTTAAAATGTTGACGTTAAGGATGTAAGCGTGAAAATGTTTAAAAAAGGCTTGAAATTATGGTTAAAGTTGCTTCATCGTTGGTACGTGCTCTTATTCTGAAACACTGGAAGAGAATAGTGTAATTTACGCTCCGCTTCAAGCAGAAGCAAGTTTTTCACGCCTTCATAATTCCTGAACTGTGAGTCCTACAATTTTCTAATTTTGCAGGTACGTTCAGTGGTATATGTGGATATTGTCTGCAAACAGCGTTGCGAATACAAATGGTTCAAATGGCTCTGAGCATAAACTATAACGTCATATCGGATGCTGAAGCAAACAGCATGAATAGCGAAAATGTAGAAAACGATGAACTTCTTTTCTTTCACCATTTTGTAGGGGGTGTCAGCGAGAAAAAAAGTTTCGTAAAAATTTGAAATTGTGTGTAAAGTTTGTGGGAAGTTGGTTAGTGCCCTCATTCTCAAATACTGGATGAATAAAGTCTGGATATTCGCGCGCCGTCGGTCACGCTGTCCCAAGAAAATACACAGTTTCTAACTATAATACTTGCCCTTTTGTACGAAACTTTTAACATAAGATTATACCTCTTAATGAGCTGGGTATGATAGCATTTTGAATTCTGCCAATAAAAAATGGCTCTGAGCACTATGGGTCTTAACTTCTGAGGCCATCAGTCCCCTAGAACTTAGAACTACTTAAACCTAACTAACCTAAGGACATCACACACATCCATGCCCGAAGCAGGATTCGAACCTGCGACCGTAGCGGTCGCGCGGATCCAGACTGTAGCGCCTAGAACCGCTCGGCCACAAAGGCCGGCTTCTGCCAATAATTACGCGAAATTTTGGAAATCAAATTTTTGTTGCTCTCGCAAGCTGTTAGATAGGCTGTCTGCAACTGGCACGGATTCCAGGATAGATGTGTCGTAATAACGTAAAATATGTGGAATGACTGGTCAGATGTAAGAGAGGGCCTGATTGCACTAATCCTGTCAGAATTAATAAACAAACAATGCATGGGAAAAATCTAGAGCAGGAGTGCCTCCAGCGCTGGATAACAAATGAGCAACGAAAAATAAGATAACGATGATATGATGATGTGGTGGTGGTGGTGGTGGTGATCATGATGGTAGTAGTGGTAGTGGTGGTGGTGGTGATTGGGTGGTGATGATGATGACGATTTGATGGTGATGATGTTTGGATGGTGATAAGGTGATGATGATGATGGGGTGGCGGTGATTACGATGGTGTATGGTGATGACGATTGCAACTGATGGATCTGACTGAGGTGAAGAAACATTTTTATTATAATTTGGGAGCAGCGCCGTGGTATAGTGCAGCTTATAGAACAGGTCTGCAGCGCTGAAATAAATCCAGTGTCACAGTGCGTCGCTAGTAGCTCATCAGTGGCGTGGAGTGAGTTGCGCGCTAGCGGAAGTCGGTGACCTCTTTCCTGGCTACGGAGTATCTCCGGCAGACGTCGTCGCCCTTACACGAGTTCCTGAATGCGGCGGCGCCCAGCCGGGGACCTCCGACCCCGGTGACCTCATTCCAGAGGTCGCCCCCCCCCCCCCCCCCTTCGTTCAGACACCCGGCTCGGAACAATGGAGCACAGCAGCTCGTGCGCGCGTGTGTACACCGGCCGATGACGGCACGTATCGTGTAGCTGCAGTACACACGTGCCGCCCTGCCCGCTACTGTCGGGGGTCACTCTGGTCCAGTGGTTCCCGAACGTTCTTATACCATTCCCCCTGAGTCCAATCAGACATTAGTCCCCTCCCCTGCCGTCTGTTGCCTCCCCCCCCCCCCCCCATTATCACCAACTATAGCACCTAACTAAACTGTAGAATGAAAGACTTTTTTGGAACACTTTGATGAATGATGAATGGCATTTAGTTTGATTGTGTGTGTGTGTGTGTGTGTGTCTGTGTGTACGATCGTTATGTATGTGTGTGTGTGTGTGTGTGTGTGTGTGTTAGAATGAATGACGAAGGGATTCTTGGTGCATCCCAAGTGCATTCCTTCCGAAATGCCTTCACAAAAGAAGACGAAGTAAATATTCAAGAATTCGAATCAAGCGCAGCTGTCAACATGAGAAAGGTAGAATTTAGAAGTAAATATCCTCAGAGTGGTGAAGCAACTTAAATCACTTAATAAAAGCAAGTCTTCTGGTCCAGACTGTATACCAATTAGGTTCCTTTCAGGGTATGCTGATGCATTAGCTCCATACTTAACTATCATACACAACCGTTCGCTCGACGAAAGATCCGTACCTATAGACTGGAAAGTTGCACAGGTCACACCAATATTCAAGAAAGGTAGTAGGAGTAATCCACTAAATTACAGGCCCATATCGTTAACGTCGATACGCAGCAGGATTCTGGAACATATATTGTGTTCGAACATTATGAATTACCTCGAAGAAAGCGGTCGTGGGTTTAGAAAACATCGTTCTTGTTAAACACAACTAGCTCTTTATTCACATGAAGTGCTGCGTGCTATTGACAAGGGATTTCAGATCGATTCCGTATTCCTGGATTTCCGGAAGGCTTTTGACACCGTACCGCACAAGCGGCTCGTAGTGAAATTGCGTGCGTATGGAATATCGTCTCAGTTATGTGACTGGATTTGTGACTTCCTGTCAGAGAGATCACAGTTCGCAGTAATTGACGAAAAGTCATCGAGTAAAACAGAAGTGATTTCTGGCGTTCCCCAAGGTAGTGTATCGGCCCTTTGCTGTTCCTTATCTATATAAACGATTTGGTTCAAATGGCTCTGAGCACTATGGGACTTAACATCTGAGGTCATCAGTCCCCTAGAACTTAAAACTACTTAAACCTAACTAATCTAAGGACATCACACACATCCATGCCCAAGGCAGGATTCGAACCTGCGACCGTAGCGGTCGCGCGGTTCCAGACTGAAGCGCCTAGAACCGCTTGGCCACACCGGCCGGCGACAGCCTTTTGGTGACAGTTTCTGAAGAAGATGCAAGTAGGCTACTTTCCCTGTTTCTTAGTTACAATCTCTAGTCCCAAACGATTTGGGAGACAATCTGAGCAGCCGTTTTATGTTGTTTGCAGATGACGCTGTCGTTTATCGACTAGTAAAGTCATCACAAGATCAAAACAAATTTGCTAAACGATTTAGAAAAGATTTGTGTATAGTGCGGAAATTGGCAATTGACCCTAAATAAGGAAAAGTGTGAGGTCATCCACGTGTGCTTTAGAATATTGCTGCGCGATGTGGGATCCTTACGAGATAGGACTGACCGAGTACATCGAAAAAGTTCAAAGAAGGGCAGAACGTTTTGTATTATCGCGAAATATGGGAGGGAGTGTCGCTGAAATGGTACAGGATTTGGGTTGGACATCATTAAACGACAGGCGTTTTTCGTTGCGATGGAATCTTCTCACGAAATTCAAATCACCAACTTTCTCCTCTGAATGCGAAAATATTTTGTTGACACTGACGCACATAGGGAGAAATGATCACCATTATGAAATAAGGGAAATCAGAGCTCGTACGGAAAGATATACATGTTAGTTCTTTCAGCGCGCTATACGAGATTGGAGTAATAGAGAATTGTGAAGGTGGTTCGATGAACCCTCTGCCAGGCACTTGAATGTGATTTTCAGGGTATCCATGTAGATGTAGATAAGAAAGCTGACAATCCACAGTGCGGATAGACACTTTTTACAAACATATTTCCCCTGCATTACTCCTTTACATTTCGTCACTTGCTTGACCTGCACACTGCAATTCCTTTTAAAATTAACCATGTTAAAATGTGTGCACTAGACTCACTATTCGTAAATGACTTGATTACTGCTGCTGCACTCCTTACTTCTGAACTGGCTCTTAATGCTTTATGTCTAATAGTAGTGGTAGTAATAAGAGGGAGAAGAAGACAGGGTCAAAATGGTCCGAGGAGAGAAAAAGGATGCACAGTGAAAAGATGAAAGAATACTGGAGGTAAAATAAAGAACAACAAAGAAAGAAGCAATGAAATTGGTGCGTGGTCCTTAGATGGCCCAAACGAAGAAAGAAAAAAGAAGCAGAAGAATATTGTGTACGGCACTGTAGTAGCCCTCATGCAGTTAGTGCTGTGTCGTGCTGTCAATTAATTCATTCATCTCTTTCGAAGCGAGTAATGAAGCAATTTCTGGACTACTGCAGGTACTATCTACAACTTGGGGAAGACGTTTTCTTGAGATATGTAGCATTTGTTAGGCACAGTATATGTCTCACTTTAACATCAGCTATGTACTGGACAAAGCACAACTTATGTGTGTAGTGGGTGGACTACGTGAGGAACCTGCAACCTCCACCACGTTAATCGTACTAATTAGAAAAAGTTATTATTGGTAACGTATATTCAATATTACAGACTTACATGATTGTGATAATAGTAAGATCTTTCGAAAATAATTTAGTTTCGTGACGGGAACCGAATCGAAACGTTTGGTTTTTACCCATCAGAAAATTTCATCTTACCTGTCATTTTTGAGCTACCTGGCATTTCAAATAGAAATGCAGTGAACAAAAAAGTAATGAGGGAGTAAATCAGTATAAGCTGATCATAGTAGCAACTAAAACAATAACAGACTGATGTAGTAGGTAACAACACACACACACACACACACACACACACACACACACACACACACAGAGGGAGAGAGAGAGAGAGGGGGGGGGGATCTTTCGCAAAGTAACACGCACATACATAAAGAACAAACAAATACAAAAGTACATATAGACGCTACAACCCAAACAATAGAGGAATGATAAACACACAGCGACAGTTGCAACACTACAGACTGTAAACACACACAATGAACACACAGTGACAACTGTAGTGAAGCATTCAAATGTATATCTAGCGAAAAAACGGCGAAAATCGGCTATCTGCAGTATGCAGACGAGCTAAATATAAATCCGGAACGTCACTCATGGAGTAACAACATCACAGCTCGTCAGTAAGGCCAACTGGTAGTTTAACGTCACGAAACTTGTTGTTCAAATGGCTCTGAGCACTATGAGACTTAACGTCTGAGGTCATCAGTCCCCTAGAACTTAGAACTACTTAAACATAACTAACCTAAGGACATCACACACATCCATGCCCGAGGCAAGATTCGAACCTGCGACCGTAGCGGTCGCGCGGATCCAGACTGTAGCGCCTAGAACCGCTCGGCCACTACGGCCGGCAAACTTGTTGTACGAACGTTGTTTCTCACCTTTAAAAACAAGAGAATAACAAGAAAAAATATATAATGTAATAACATACTTGAAATGAATATTCGTACATCGTAATTAATAATACGTAAAACAAATATGCAAAGGGGTCAAAGGATTTTGGAGGACCCCAACCAACATGTATGCAGCCCTCAACACTGAAATTTAAGAAAGCAACTATGTTTGCAACCCTAAATGTAAACTCTCTAATTAAAGTAGGAAAATTGAAATTATTGATTGAAAAGCTGAACCAGAAAGAAATTTTAATATGTGCATTACAAGAAACAAGGTTTTTAGATGAAACTGCTTTAGATTTTGAAAACTATCGTTTTTTTAAAGGAAAACCAGGTAAAATCTTAATGAAACAAATGCCATACCTGGGAACAGCATTTCTGGTACATCACTCAATTTTAGATTCAGTTACTAACTTCTACTCGAGTTCTGAGAGACTATCCATTCTTGAGATTAAATGTAAAAACAAAGGATACTCTATAATCAACTGTCATGCACCCATAAACCAGGACAACAAAAATAACCCGGAGAAAGTTGAAGAATTTTGGGAGATACTTGAAATGGAACTGGATAGATGCTCAAAGAAGAACATAAAAATGTTAGTAGGCGATTTTAACGCACAAATAGGAAGGGAGAAAAAATACCATGGAACAGTAGGCCTCTTCCCAGGTCACAAAAGAACTTCAAAAAATGGAGAAAGGCTTATAGAGGTATGTAGGCATTTCAACTTGAAAATAATGACAACACATTTCAAAAAGCTGAGCCGAAAAACTAAAACATGGAGATCACCAAATCCACTTCTCGGAGAATTCCAAATTGACCATGTGGCTATCTCACTTCATTGTCAAGAAGAAATTCAAAACACTAAAGTGCTGAAAAGCCTTGATGTTGATTCAGACCACTATTTGACTACGATTAAATTCAGACCACTCCCATTTCGAAAAGAGAAGAAAACCTTTTACAAAATTCCAAAATATAACACAGAAACTTTAAAAAATGAAGAAATTAAACAACGGTTTCAAAGAGCATTGCACAAAGATAGCGATGGCATATCCACAATAAATAAGGAAGCGGGATGGGAGGAGATCAAAAACGAAATAGTTGAAATAGCAAAAGAAAATTGTCTCGTGAAAAGAGTAAGAAGACATCCATGGTGGGACAATGAATGTGATGAGAACCTGGAGAAGAGACAGAAATTGTGGCAGAAATGGAACTCCACAAAAGATCCTCAAGATCTTGACAATTTTAAAATCCAGAGAAGAGAAACAGCTAAGCTTTTCCGTAATAAAAAAAGAAGACAATTTCAGGATAACCTAGAACAGATTGAGGAAGACTTTAAAAGAAATAATTCTAGAGATTTCTACAAAACTTTTAGAAAACAGCTAACCAAATACCAATCCCCAAATTTATGTTTTAAAGATGAAGAGAACAAGCTAGGTTTGACAAACAAGACTAATTGTGAAATATTAGCAAAATATTTCGAGAATCTACTAAATTGTGAACCACCCAAAGATAAAATGAGTTTTGAAAACCACCGAAATACTAATACCGAGTCAAAACCTCCAGACGCTGAAGAAATAAAACACATAATACACAGTCTAAAAAACAATAAAGCCCCAGGTGAAGACTCCATAGTACCAGAAATCCTAAAAATAATGGATACCAACCTCCCACAAGGATTGGAACATATGTTTAAGAAGATCTGGGACGAAGAAAGAATTCCTGAAGACTGGCAGTGTGCCCTGATACACCCACTACACAAAAAGGGGGATAAGATGAATGTTAATAATTATAGAGGGATCTCGCTACTACCAGTAGGATACAAAATTTTGTCAAGGAAATTACTTCAAATCGTGGAGCCAGTTCTGGATAAAAAAAATAGGTGAATATCAAGCAGGTTTTAGACAAGGTAGATCCTGTGTTGAACAAATATTTAACCTGAAAACACTAATTCGTTACAGAATCTCAAGAGGCCAGAGATTTGCAATAGTATTTGTAGATTTCAAAAAAGCATACGACTCGGTAGATAGAGAAACATTACTGAAAGTATTGGAAGAATTTGGGGTCGATAAGAAAACAATTCAAATTATCAAACAGACGCTAACAAACAGTAAGGCCAAAGTTAAATTTATGGGTGAAATTTCAAGGAAGTTCGAAATTAAAACAGGTGTTAGACAAGGTGATGGTTTATCCCCAATCCTCTTCAACTGCGTACTGGAAAAGATATTGAGAATATGGAAAGAAGAACTCAAAGGCACCAAGAATGACATCAGAATTGGAACAAAAAAAGAAAAAATAGAAGTGGACTGTTTAGCTTTTGCAGACGATCTGGCAATAGTTACAGAAAAAAAAGAAATAGCTCAGAACTACCTGGAGAAACTACAAGAAGTTTCGGCCAGAGCTGGACTGCAGATTTCATTTGAAAAAACCGTGTATATGTCTAATCATAGAAATAACAAGAAAAATCTTATTACTAAATACGGCAATATTAAGAGAGTAGAAAAATTTAAGTATTTAGGTGAAATAATTCAAGTGAATGGTTTAGACAAGAGTGCAAACCAGGCGAGAGCAAGGAAAATGGAATTTGCTTTTCAAAAAACCAAAGACATATATAACAAAAAAAACATTTCGATTCAAGCTAAATTAAGACATTATAAAACTGTCATTAGACCAGAATGCCTGTATGCATCGGAGTGCCTAACTCTTAACAAAAAGGGGGAAATAGAAAACATGGAAAAGAAAGAAAGGAAAATTTTGAGAAAAATATTAGGACCGAGAAAGATTGGAGAAGAGTACAAGCTAAAGAGTAATAAGGAAATATACAAAACTATTGAGAAAGTGAGTGAGGCAATGCGTAAACGCAGACTAACGTTTTATGGTCACCTGTCGAGGATGGATGGAAACAGACTAACAAGAAAAGTGTTTGAACATAGTAACAGGAACGAAAAAACCAACAATAAATGGATACAGATGGTGAAAAAGGATTTGGCCTATTTTAATGTCACCCGTGAGTCAATCAGGGACAGGGAAAAGTTTAGACAAATAGTGAACGAAATTAAGTGTTTTCCAGAAGAAACGAAACTAAAGAATAATAACAGGAAATGGTCGGAAGAGCGGAGGAGGAACCACTCGAAAATGATGAGGAAATATTGGGAAGAGAGAAAAAAAGATCAAAAAGCCGGGCAAGTGAATTGTTGAACGTGGTCCAAAGATGGCCGAAATCGAAAGAAGAAATATGTATTAGAGGCCACTGAAGGTGTTTCGCAAATAAAAGAAGCGAAACACATATGGCGCATAACAAATTGCCTTTCATTCAGCTCCAAAAAGGAAGTACATCACCGTAAAAAAAAAATTGAAATACTACCGTTACTCTTAGACACTTTCCCGTACACCATCGTACTATCAGCAAATAGTCGCACATTGGTGCTCACCGTATCCACTGCAAGTAGATATAGAACAAGAGCGATCCTATCATACATTCGGGACAACGTACTATTACTTCATAGGTTGTATTAATCTATTAATTATTTTATTACTTAAGACATCTTCGAGCCACGCTCACACCTGGGAACGTATTGCATATGCTTGTATTTTAAGTCTGCAGTGGAGTACAATGGCAAACGCTTTCCGGAAATCTAGGAATATGGAATCTGCATGTTGCTCTTCACCCATTATTGACAAGATATCCTGCGACAAAGGGCAAGGTTATTTTCGCACGAGCTATGTTCTCTAAAAGTATGTTCATTTGTTATATTCGAATTGAGAACATCTTCAAGAACTCTGGAGCAAATTCATTTAAGGGTATCGGTCTGTAATTTTTCGGGTCCGTTCTTTTACCCTTTTGCCGGCCGCGGTGGTCTAGCGGTTCTAGGCGCTCAGTCCGGAACCGCGCGACTGCTACGGTCGCAGGTTCAAATCCTGCCTCGGGCATGGATGTGTGTGATGTCCTTAGGTTAGTTAGGTTTAAGTAGTTCTAAGTTCTAGGGGACTGATGACCACAGATGTTAAGTCCCATAGTGCTCAGAGCCTTTTACCCTTTTTTAACTTCGCGCTGGGCGAGAGATTCGCGACGAATGCAAGATAAGTAAGTGGCCACTCCCGGAGAATACTTTCCGTAAAACTGAGCGATAACCCGTAAGATTTCATATGCCCAGCATCTTGGCTGTATCTTTCATCTTGCCAGAGAAAGAAAAAACAGAGATAATAAACAAAAAGAAAAGTTTGTGACTAAGTGATTCTAGTTTCCCACGCGTCTCTGAATTTATGCAGGTATTAGCAGTATCTTTTTATAGCATAACAGCGTTAAGTCTTTAGAAAAAGTCTTTGTATGCGTCAAAAAGAAATCATGCGACTCCCAGATCGCGCTCTTCACATGCAGTATCCTCAAGTCCATGGACCGAATTAAACAGAAACATCGTGTGTTTCCTGCAAAAACAGGAGTTAACTGCCTGTACCAGGGCGCCATCTTGCTTAGTAAAGCGTTATAGATACAGTACGACTCTGACGCTCATAAATACTTGGACGTGGAATACCTAGTTGCTCGCTTGACAGCCAAAGTGCATCGGGCTCTTCTCAAAAGAAAACAACAGAAACAGGATCTATCAGCCAGTTACAACATCACAGCTAATGTTATGCTTCATTATCTATAGCTATATCTACACTCTGAAGTCATTGCAGAGGATACGTCCAAACTTTTTTTAATTGACTAATTGCTTGTTGGCCTCTGTCAGGGACTCTTCGGCCGACGTTTGATTGATGATTTTTCTGACCTTTCGCCGGCGCGAGTGGTTGGCACATGTCAAAGCTTCACCCTACATTGCTGGTGGTGGACCTGAAATGGAGGGAGAAGCCAAGAGGCAGTCTGCCCACGAAAGCCTTAACAATTAATTTTAACTACTGATATATTAAATTAACTGGTTTTTCAAGCTCTGTAAATGATCCAGTAGCACGTGGGAAGAGGTACAGCGATCTAATTCATTACAGCAATCGCAGTGAAACTTTCCGTAAAACTCCCCTAACATCATAGAAAGTAATGCCAGTGTTCGCAAGCTGGGGACAGTTGCTTACGTGGGACGACCCTGTCAAACAAACGAATGTTTCTCGAATTAGCTTCGATGTTCCTCATCTAACAATGTATACGACAGCCTCATTAACTCCCATTGGCAGTTAGTTTCCCTCATGGAGTATGCAAAGCTTGTATCGTCTGGCGGCAGTAATGGTTGCTCCTTCGAATAATATTAGCTCGCGTTCTTCTCTTCTTGTCCTCTCTCTCCCTCTCTGTCTCTTTCTCTCTCTGACACACACACACACACACACACACACACACCAACGGACGCCCAGACAGGTTGCGGCGGTCGCCCACTTCCGGTGACGTCACGCCGGCGACCTTGACGGTACGCCTCCAGCTCCAGGATTTACAACGGTCCTCGGCGGACGGGGGACACGACTCGTTTGAGACTGGAGCCTGTAGTTCCAGCTGCTGCAGCACTGCACAACGTCGTTCGTTACGGAGGGCACACAGTTGTTGAAATAATTTATAGTCTGCGAAACGATATACCGTATTCATACAAATATTTTATCTGAATATCCCAAAGCTATTCGGCGTCCAAACCATCATACGCAGTTTTGGGCAAATGAATAAATATCGTTTTTCGAGACTGAATACTCATCCGGTACGAACAGATTGACAACGGTATTTAACGTTTCATTCATAGAGCTATCTTTAACGAAGGAATAGTTTCCTCCGATTGTATTGTAATCGGGAAAGCTATCTTTTATGTCTCGAACGAGAAATGATAGCGATATTCGTGTGCTGTTTTATAGAGAAACCTCATAAAAATTATAACTGGGTGGTAAATAACATCGGTAGCTACCTTAGGTTGTTCACAGACAGCAAAGTTATTCTCAGGGAAGTCAGCATCCTTCGAGGACTGTTGCAAACTGCAGGATAATTTTATAATTATAAACGTTCGACTTGAAGCCCGACCACTAACTGTCAACATTGTCAGGTGCCCTGTAAATCGCTTATATGTCATCGTATATCTAGCAGAATCTGGCCTGAATAGTTTAAAGTCAGCGGAATACGTAAATTTACTTTTGGAAGACTCGTAAGAGAGTATAACTGATGCACCAATGAAATTGCTTACCAGCCACATACGTGGCCGATTCCTCAATCATGCTTAGCAGTCTTGAAACTATTCTAGTGAATTATCGAGTAAAGCAGAATAGACTCAAAGAAGAGCTGCTACCTAACTGACTAGACAACACTAGGGCGTGACCTAGTTCTCAAGTCGGCGCCAAACTCACTCGAGAACAAGTAAACAACAACTGAGGCTGGATACACAACAACATTATTTACACTGTGTTTGGCAAAGTTTGATCGGTGTTATTAACAAAGGAAGTTCTATAAAATATGTGTACTCTTTGTGTGTGCTTCTCAATGACTCATAACATGGGATGCAGATGAAAAAAAAATTGCGAGAGCTAAATGTGAGTAACCCCAAATACAGTCGCGAAAATCTTCACACTGCAAAATTACGTTTTAATGTAAAGTGATGTCTTAACTCGCCAACCAAATTCACATTATCATGATTTAGTCGCAGATGACAAGCTACCAGTGCATGATGATGTACAGAGGCTCCTGTATAACCACATAATGTATTATTAAGCTAATTATAACACACAAAAACTGTTTTAGGCCTCATTTTCGTAGATTATTTCATAAAATTTTTACATTTGACAGATTTAAATAAAAACAGCCCACTGAGGATGAGACAATGGTGCTGAAAAATATTAGGGTCCATATGAAACAATGATGTCTGCATAACAGGCGGATCTCACGTCCAATAATCTTCATAGGTAAACACGCCTAATGGAAGAGCAGCAAAACTATGTAATGAATAAATTTAAATGTTAGGAAGTCTTTTCTGAAGGTGAAACACGGATGATAAACAGTTCACACAAGGAGATAATAGAAGCTTTTGAAATGTGATACTGCAGAGGAATGTTAAAGATTAGATGAGCAGATCGAATAACTAATGAGGAGGTATTGAATCGCATTGTGAAAAAAGAAAATCTGTGGCACAGCTTGGCTAAAAGAAGGGATCGGCTGATAAAATACGTCGTGACACATCAAGGGATCATCAGTTTGGTAATGGAGTTAACTGTAAAAAGAGGGGGGAGGGGATTGGAGGGCTAGACCAAGGCAGTAATTAGAGATTAAGACGCATACACAGGATAGAGCTGAATGGACAGTTGCGTCGAAGCAGTCTTCGGACTGAAGACAACAACTACAACAACAACAACAACAATTAAAACAAGAATAGAGCTACACAATAATACGAGGGTGGCTAGACAAGAGTGATATAAAAAGTTGCGTAAACAATTCACCTTACTTCTCAGCATAGCCTCGTTTGACGATATGCACTTGGTCCAGCGATCCTCCAGCTCTTTCATCCCATGAGAAAAATAGCTTCTGTCAAACTCTGCAAAATGTAGACTTCAACTATCAATTCCTCGTTTGATGGAAACTTTTACCGAGCAAGCCAAATTTGCAAGTTAGGGAACAGGAAGAGGTCACTTGGGGCTAAGTCTGGTGAATAGGGTGGATGAAGACTCAATTCAAAGACCACTACATACACTTCCGCCGTTGTTATCGCTGATGTTTGGCGTGGTGCATTATCCTTCGAAAGAGTACTTTTTTTCGTCTCAACCTTCGTCTCTTTTCAACCAACGCAAGTTTAAAAGATCCAGTAGTGAAGTATAATAGGGTCTAATTATGGTTATGCCTTTTTCCAGTAATCTATGTGGTCAGCCTATGTCCATTGTTTTGACTGCCGTTTTGACTCTGATGTGTAATCATGGATCCAGGTTTCATCAACAGTCACAAATCGGCGCAAAAGATCTTGTGGATTGCGATCAAACATTTCCAGACATTGTGTTGAAATGTAGTGCCTGATATGCGCTTTTGGTAGGAGTAATCGTGGCATCCACCTCGCACACGGCTTGTTCAGAGCCAATTCTCCGTGGAGCATATTATGCACTAGCTCAGTTAAGATGCCTACAGTCTCAGCACTCTCACAATTTTTTATTCGGTGGTCTTGCATAATCATATCATGGATTCAGTCAATGGTTTCCCTTGTGGTGATCTCAATTGGATGGCCGGAGCGCGTTTCGTCTTCGGTGCCTGTCCGAGCATGTTTAAAATCGTTAATCGAAAAGTAAAAGGTCTTCAGTGATGGTGCAGAGTCCACATGAACTTTAATGGTGTAGAGCCCGCATGAACTTCATCGAATTCTGTTTTGATCTGTGCGGCTGTCCAACCCTCCAAATGAAAATGTTTAATAACAGCACGAAACACAATTTCCTCCATTTTCAATCGCAGTCGATGCACTGATCACTTGAGACGGCTGTCAACAATGTATTCTACGCTGTACTGCGTTGAAATTTCGTATCTGACCCTTGGAATACTCAAGCTTACCGAACATGCTGGTGCCATAAATATGTGCCATTCATTCATGGAAGTTCACGGGACTTATCAAAGCACTCTCATATGGAGAATTCAACCCGGGCCATTCTTCCCTGTAAGTACCTACTTTAGCCGCAGCGTTTCGGTCTGTTTTTTTTTTTAAAATTGCGATTTATAACTTTTCTGTTTGCTCTTAAATTGTTACCTATACAAAAATTCATTAAAAGTATTTACAGCATTGCGAGTACAGCGGCTTCTTCGTTAATGCAAAACTGTTTCGCAGCCATCGTAAAAACATTTCCGACGGAAGAGCAAAGCAGGACCGTATCCCGGAAGTACAGTCTCATGTGAATTGCCTCTTAAAGTCGGTGGAACAGAGCGTAAACTCTCTGTTTCCGGAGGTGCAGCAGAGCAGCGTCCGGCGTGTCGGCTCGCCCTTACGTATGTCAGACGCGGCGTGCGTCCGTCGCGTCGCTTGTAAACCGCCCGCCGCTCCCTTTGTCAATGCCGGGGACAAGCGGGCGCGTAGAATACGGAACGACGCCGTCCTTAGCGACAACCGCTAGACCTGCTGCTCCCGTGGCTCTGTGTAGAAGCTCTGGCCTGACCTGCACACTTCTCCACGTCGTTGTCATTGCCCACTGCCATAGCTGTCCCCCCCATGCCCTTCCATACTTTAAAAGAGACTTGTCGTAAACTTAAGTGCTGCCTCATTGCTTCAGAGCGCCGTACGTATTACTCGTATCGTGCTCTGCAAGTGATAGCTCTAATGAATTCACAGCGCTTGTAGAACGCCTGACCACTGTACAGTGTCTTGCGGGAACAGGCCCGAAGGCTATCTCAGTTACGTAAATACACTACTGGCCATTAAAATTGCTACACCAAGAAGAAATGCAGATGATAAACGGGTATTCATCGGACAAATATATTATACTAGAACTGCCATGTGATTACATTTTCACGCAATTTTGGTGCATAGATCCTGAGAAATCAGTACCCAGAACAACCACCTCTGGCCGCAATAACGGCCTTCATACGCCTGGGCATTGAGTCGAACAGAGCTTGGATGGCGTGTACAGGTACAGCTGCCCATGCACATTCAACACGATACCACAGTTCATCAAGAGTAGTGACTGGCGTATTGTGACGAGACAGTTGCTCGGCCACCATCGACCAGACGTTTTCAATTGGTGAGAGATCTGGAGAACGTGCTGGCCAGGGCAGCAGTTGAACATTTTTTGTATCCAGAAAGGCCCGTACAGGACCTGCAACATGCGGTCGTGCATTATCCAGCTGAAATGTAGGCTTTCGCAGGGATCGAATGAAGGGTAGAGCCACGGGTCGTAACACATGTGAAATGTAACGTCCACTGTTCAAAGTGCCGTCAATGCGAACACGAGTTGACCGAGACGTGTAACCATGGCACCACGTACCATCACGCCGGGTGATACGCCAGTATGGCGATGGCGAATACACGCTTCCAATGTGCGATCACTGCGATGTCACCAAACACGGATGCGACCATCATGATGCTGTAAACAGAACCTGGATTCATCCGAAAAAATGACGTTCTGCCATTCGTGCACCCAGGTTCGTCGTTGAGTACACCATCGCAGGCGCTCCTGTCTGTGATGCAGCGGCTAATAGTCCATGCTGCTGCAAACGTCGTCGAACTGTTCGTGCAGATGGTTGTTGTCTTGCAAACGTCCCCATCTGTTGGCTCAGGGATCGAGACGTGGGTGCACGATCCGTTACAGCCATGCGGATAAGATGCCTGTCAACTGGACTGCTAGTGATACGAGGCCGTTGGGATCCAGCGCGGCGTTCCGTATTACCCACCTGAACCCACCGTTTCCATATTTTGCTAACAGTCATTGGATCTCGACCAGCGAGAGCAGCAATGTCGCGATACGTCAAACCGCAATCGCGATAGGCTACAATACGACCTTTATCAAAGTCGGAAACGTGATGGTACGCATTTCTCTTCCTTACACGAGGCATCATAACAACTTTTCACCAGGCAACGCCAGTCAACTGCTGTTTGTGTATGAGAGATCGGTTGGAAACTTTCCTCATGTCAGCAAGTTGTAGGTGTCGCCACTGGCGCCAACGTTGTGTGAATGCTCTGAAAAGCTAATCATTTGCATATCACAGCATATTCTTCCTGTCGGTTAAATTTCGCGTCTGTAGCATGCGATCTTCGTGGTGTAGCAGTTTTAATGGCCACTTTTGTACTATTCGTTTGTTGCTAATAAGAAGTACATCTGTGGTTAACTTCTAGTACATTCACATGCAGTTAATTTCGCTATTTAAATGCTCGTTGAAACTGATATTTTGTCAATTTCTTAGTGCCTACATACTGAAACGTTCCTCGGAGCTTCACACTTACGCCATCCATACACTGAACGTGAAAGCGATAGGAAACGAACACAGACGAGGAACCGCTCGTGTTTCCTGGAGTCAGAACGTGTAATTTCACATTGCGAAATTTCCCCAAGCGTGAAAGGCAGTATCAGACACATCAGATTCTTGCTTCATGTAGAGGAAAGTGGGCAATGAGATGCAAAATCGCTATTACGCCACAAGCAGACACCATATTGGATTACGCCGTTTGCAGCCGAGGCCTATATTTGGTGGTTCTTATAAGTTACTTATTGTGAACACGTACTGTTTCGAAGAACAGGCACATTGAGGTTCTCTCGGAAACGCTTAGTTATTGGTACGACTTTTTATAATAAAATGACAGGAAACTACGTATCGGTGAAGCTTCTCCCATTTAGTGGCGAAGGCAAACCAAAGGCTGCGTTTAATTGGCAGGACATTTAGAAAATGTAACAGACCTAAGGAGACTACCTACACTACGCTTGTCCGTCCTCTTTTAGAATACTGTTGCGCGGTGTGGGATCCTTAAGAGATAGGACTGACGGAGTACATCGAAAAAGTTCAAAGAAAGGCAGTACGTTTTGTATTATCGCGAAATATGGGAGAGAGTGTCACAGAAATGATGCAGGGTTTGGGTTGGAAATCATTAAAAGAAAGGCGTTTTTCGTTGAGACGGAATCTTCTCACGAAATTCCAATCACCAACTTTCTCCTCCGAATGCGAAAATATTTTGTTGACACCAACCTACATAGGGAGAAACGATCACCACGATCAAATAAGGTAAGTCAGTGCTCGTATGGAAAGATATAGGTGTCCATTCTTTCCGCACGCTATACGAGATTGGAATAATAGAGAATTGTGAAGGTGGATCGATGAACGCTCTGCCAGGCACTTAAATATGATTTGCAGAGTATCCATGTAGATGTAGTACTTTTCGAATTATATCTTGTGTGCTATGAACATCTGCTCGGCGTACCGACGTATTGAAGATTTATCAAAAACGCTTCATTATTGGTACGATTTGCTATAACTGTCAGCTAATGACGTGTAGTGGGTTAAATCAGCAGACATTGTAAGATCAAAGAATTAAATTTGTTACTTCGTAACTGCAATTGAAAGTGGGACTGTGACCTCAAAGGATGCGGTTTTGCATCTTGCTTTCTGTGAATATTTTTTATTCGACTTTATCTTTTCTGAAAGATTCTGGAACTTTTGTCAGTGTTACAGAAGTAAATTCAGTGATATTTTCAAAGTTTTTCTGACCTTCAGAGTAGTCACCAGCATTGTTTATAACACGTTGCCAGCGATGTGGAAGTCGTAGGATACTCTTAGCAGTGCCAGTTGTGTTGACAGTTCGAGCGGCGCGGTCTATTGTCCGACGAATTTCTAGCAGTTCTGAAGCGAATGCCGTGAAGTGTTTCTTTCAGTTTAGAAATCGAATTGAATTCACGAGAGCTTAAGTCAGGGGAGTGCAGTGGGTGGTATAGCACCTAGCAGCCCCATCAGTCAAACAAATCAGTAACAGCTTGCACTGTACGTGCTTGAGCATTGTCCTGCAAAATGATGGTCAGGTCCTGCAGAAAGTGTCATCACTTCTGTCTCTAAGCTGGTTGTAGGTTGTGTTGCAAAAATGAACAGCATAGAGACAGAAGTGATGACACTTCTGCAGGATCCTTGTATTCCTTAATTTCACAATGTCATTGGCATCGACATTGTATAATAAATTGTGTATCTGTAACACTGGGGTAACAATGACCAATGATTAGAGTAACGCCGAAATAGAGAAACGCTGCACATGATTTCAGAAATGGTAATATGATGGCAGATACACACATTTGAACAAAAAACTAATCAGTGGTCTGTATTGAGCATTAATCGAGTAACATGCATGATATAGTTGGAAACACTGATGGCTTCGCAGTTCAATGATAACGTTGGATTTTGTACAACCATATTTTAACACATTTTGTCATGTACAATTTTGAGTCACAACAGGTTCGCCAGCTCTTGCGCAAGAAAATCAGCGCTACATGGTGCCATATGATTTATAGCGATGGAACTTCCCAGCAAACGGTATATTCTAAACACTCAGCTGAGAGCCAGCAGAGAGTTGGAAATCTTTTAGTGTATGAGCAGTCAACGTAACTATATATATGTTGTTAAGTGGGAGTGTTCCATTTGTTAGTTGTTGTGCGTATTTCTTTTTCATCTACATCTACATCATTACTCTGCCATTCACATTTAAGTGCTTGGCAGAGGGTTCATCGAACCACAATCATACTATCTCTCTACCATTCCACTCCCGAACAGCGCGCGGGAAAACGAACACCTAAACCTTTCTGTTCGAGCTCTGATTTCTCTTATTTTATTTTGATGATCATTCCTACCTATGTAGGTTGGGCTCAACAAAATATTTTCGCATTCGGAAGAGAAAGTTGGTGACTGAAATTTCGTAAATAGATCTCGCCGCGACGAAAAACGTCTTTGCTTTAATGACTTCCATCCCAACTCGCGTGTGATATCTGACACACTCTCTCCCCTATTACGTGATAATACAAAACGAGCTGCCCTTTTTTGCACCCTTTCGATGTCCTCCGTCAATCCCACCTGGTCAGGATCCCACACCGCGCAGCAATATTCTAACAGAGGAGGAACGAGTGTAGTGTAAGCTGTCTCTTTAGTGGACTTGTTGCATCTTGTAAGTGTCCTGCCAATGAAACGCAACCTTTGGCTCGCCTTCCCCACAATGTTATCTATGTGGTCTTTCCAACTGAAGTTGTTCGTAATTTTAACACCCAGGTACTTAGTTGAATTGACAGCCTTGAGAATTGTACTATTTATCGAGTAATCGAATTCCAACGGATTTCTTTTGGAACTCATGTGGATCACCTCACACTTTTCGTTATTTAGCGTCAACTGCCACCTGCCACACCATACAGCAATCTTTTCTAAATCGCTTTGCAACTGATACTGGTCTTCGGATGACCTTACTAGACGGTAAATTACAGCATCATCTGCGAACAACCTAAGAGAACTGCTCAGATTGTCACCCAGGTCATTTATATAGAGCAGGAACAGCAGAGGTCCCAGGACGCTTCCCTGGGGAACACCTGATATCACTTCAGTTTTACTCGGTGATTTGCCGTCTATTACTACGAACTGCGACCTTTCTGACAGGAAATAACGAATCCAGTACGAATCCAGTCGCACAACTGAGACGATACCCCATAGGCGCGCAGCTTGATTAGAAGTCGCTTGTGAGGAACGGTGTCAAAAAGCTTTCCGGAAATCTAGAAGTACGGAATCAACTTGAGATCCCCTGTCGATAGCGGCCATTACTTCGTGCGAATAAAGAGCTAGCTGTGTTGCACAAGAACGATATTTTCTGAAACAATGCTTATTACGTATCAATAGATCGTTCCCTTCGAGGTGATTCACAAAGTTTGAATACAGTATATGCTCCAAAACCCTACTGCAAACCGACGTCAATGATATAGGTCTGTAGTTCGATGGATTACTCCTACTACCCTTCTTAAACACTGGTGCGACCTGCGCAATTTTCCAATTTATCGGTGAGCGAGCGGTTGTATATGATTGCTAAGTAGGGAGCTATTGTATCAGCGTAATCTGAAAGGAACCTAATCGGTATACAATCTGGACCTGAAGGCTTGCCCGTTGCTTCACAACCCCTAAGGTATCTACTTCTAAGAAACTCATGCTAGCAGCTGTTCGTGTTTCAAATTCTGGAATATTCCATTCGTCTTCCCTGGTGAAGGAATTTCAGTGTGCCTGTGTGCTGTGTGGCTTTGTTTTGTGTGTCTGTGTTTGTATGTTGGTGCTGAATGTTTGTTTTTGTGTGCTAGGTGTGATTAGACTGTAAGTAGACGAGCTGAGTGTCACTCGCCTGACGACCGCGTGTCGTGCTCTGCTGTTGCAGCGGAGGGCGACCTGTGCGACTTCAGCGCGCGCACCACGCACTTCGCTGCGCGCCGCGACGCGCCGCAGGCTCTGTTCTCGGCGGAGACGCGGCCGGCCGCGGTGCGCCGGCTGTACGAGTCTGCGGCGCGCACGCCCGTGCCGCTGATGCGCCAGCTGGACCGCCACCGCGAGGACGGCCGCCGCTGCTCGCGCTTCTTCCTCTGCACGCCCGTGCTGGGACAGCGCCGCCGCCGGCACGCGCGCCTCCGCAGCGCCGACATCGACATCGAGACGCGCACCGTGAGTACACAAAACAGGCTCTCTCTCCGGTGCGCTACACCAGTCAACAGTCGGTACAAGTCGGATGACTTCGGCCGGTAGTCACTTGTTTCTGGTTATAGCCAACGTCAGTTAGCCCTCACTACTGTGTGAGGTGTGCTGTGTCACTTACTTGTACTTCACTCTGTTGTACTGTTTGTTTTGCTTCTGATTTCCATCGGGGCCTGATGGAACCCCTCTCAGATTCTACACATTACAGTATACTGCTCAGAGTTCCTACTACAAAACCCATGTCTTCTGCCTGGGAGTGGAACTGGTACAGCTAGAATACGTAAAGGGTGTTTTCGTAAGAGCGTGCAAAAATTTAACAGGACGTTGAGGATTCTCCATTGAACAATTTGAGATAAAGAAACTGGGATCGGAGAAGTCAACTTAAGAAGATAATAGGAATAAAATCATGTTAATGTGTCCTTTTTTATTTACGTTAGTTGTCCATTCGGAATGGAAAGTGTCTTGAAAGGAGGTTACAAGGTGAACATCAACAGAAGCAAAACGAGGATAATGGAATGTAGTCGAATTAAATCGGGTGATGCTGAGGGGATTAGATTAGGAAATGAGACATTTAAAGTAGTAAAAGAGTTTTGTTATTTGGCCAGCAAAATAACTGATGATGGTCGAATTAGAGACGATATAAAATGTAGACTAGCAATGGCAAAGAAAGCGTTTCTGAAGAAGACAAATTTGCTAACATCGAGTATAGATTTGTCAGGAAGTAGTTTCTGAAAATATTTGTATGGAGTGTAGCCATGTATGGAAGTGAAACGTGGACGATAAATAGTTTAGACAAGAAGAGAATAGAAGCTTTCGAAATGTGGTGCTACAGAAGAATGCTGAAGATTAGATGGGTAGATCACATAGCTAATGAGGAAGTATTGAATCGAAGTGGAGATAAGAGAAATTTGTGGCACAACTTGACTAGGAGAAGGGATCGGTTAGTGGGGCATATTCTGAGGCATCAAGGGATCACCAGTTTGGTATTGGAGGGCAGCGTGGAGCGTAAAAATCGTAGAGGGAGACCAAGAGATGAATACACTAAACAGATTCAGAAGGATGTAGGTTGCAGTGGGTACTGGGAGATGGATAGGATAGAGTAGCATGGAGAGCTGCATCAGACCAGTCTCAGGACTGAAGATCATAATAATAACAACAACAACAACAACAGTTAGCTGTAGGCCGGCCGGAGTGGCCGTGCGGTTCTAGGCGCTACAGTCTGGAACCGAGCGACCACTACGGTCGCAGGTTCTAATCCTGCCTCGGGCTTGGATGTGTGTGATGTCCTTAGGTTAGTTAGGTTTAATTAGTTCTAAGCTCTAGGCGACTGATGACCTCAGAAGTTAAGTCGCATAGTGACCAGAGCCATTTTTGAGTTAGCTGTAAATTCCATAACTGACACAATGAACGTACCATTCGTACTGTATCTTACACAACATCCTGAAACTGACAGTCATCGGCGAACAAGATTCTGCCGCACTCCCACGAATATTCACGGTGTGATTCGAATCACATCTCAGGCAGCTGCAATTCTGGAAACTAATTGCATCTCCGTATCGACTGCGGTCGCATATACAAATAACTTTAGATATCCCGATAGGAAATAACCAAGGAGAGTCTGGTCAGTTGATCTCGCAGGCAATGGAATAGAACCTCCACTTCCAATCCAGCGACCAGGAAATACAACACTGAGACTGTTGCGGACATCCATACTGAATTAAGGCGGTGCACCTTTATGTTGTATCCCTATCTTCTCACGAACAGCCGAGGGTGCATTCTCCAACAAGTTAGGTAGAACTCTGCAGCAATTCGTCTGGAGTGTGTGCAGTACGAGGCCTGCCGCTGTGAGGACAATCTTCGATATTGCCGTGCCCGCTTTCATCGCGTAATCTGCTTGCCCACCGACTAACTGTACTGCGATCGACAGCAGCATCTCCATATATCTTTTTCAACCTGTTGTGGTTTTCACAGCACAGGAATTCTATGACAGCACGTTGCTTCTGACGAACGTCAAGTGTAGCAGCCACCTTGGAAGACATGCTGTGACGGCGACACTCACGGGAACAGGTTCAGCTAAGTTTGAAAACAAACGAGAAGAATGTATCTACACATTGCAAAACTTTCACATATGCAGAATGAAAACTGTATTTTTACAAAAATAGTGTGCATTTCATGAAATGAATTTTATCCATAGTGGATGCTGTCGAACTCCGTGACTGTTCCTTTATCGGGTGTAGAAAAATATCCGCTACCAGTCACAATAAAAGATAATTTATTTGTCACACGACCGGTTTCGGGCTTGCGCCCATCCTCAGGTAATGTTTTATATATTGTCTGTCTTGCACGGCGACGGTATCTTCTGTATGGCATCTTTCAAGTCCTGATACATTGGGTACACCTGTACCACCTTGTACAATTGCGACAGTTAACCACCCATTACCATGGGAAAATGTATCGTTCAGATCAATACTGAAGTTCAATCTACATCCACAGAAGACAGCGGGTCCATCTAGTAGTGAATGTGCAGCGACAGATTTTATGGTATTCTTCTTCTTGTCAGCAGCAGATGTTGTCATTTCAACGTCTTCTATTGTTTTATATATTGTCTGTCTTGCCATACAGAAGATACCGTCGCCGTGCAAGACAGACAATATATAAAACAATAGAAGACGTTGAAATGACAACATCTGCTGCTGACAAGAAGAAGAATACTATAAAATCTGTCGCTGCACATTCACTACTAGATGGACCCGCTGTCTTCTGTGGATGTAGATTAAACTTCAGTATTGATCTGAACGATACATTTTCCCATGGTAATGGGTGGTTAACTGTCGCAATTGTACGAGGTGTTACAGTATAAACATGTAAATGAATGTATAAACACCTGAGGATGGGCGAAAGCCCGAAACCGGTCGAGTGACAAATAAATAACCTTTTACTGTGACTGGTAACGGATATTTTTCTACACCGGAGTGTGCATTTCTTTTGGAGTGACCCTCGTATTAATTCGTTACTATACACAGCGTAGATATTTTTCAGCATATAAAGCGTCTCTTAGTAATTTCCCTATTTTACGTATTTCGATTTGTATCCGTCATACGAGCAATTATTCATCATTGCTTTTGCTAATAGACGAATGTTGAAAAACGGTCCAAATGCATGTAATATTAAAATTACAGCCTTGGCACAAAATATATTCAGGAAATGACAATGCCTCTTTGATGACGGCGACATATGCAGCATGCTATACTCACTGTATAGCCAATCCTAGTCCGTGATCTTACCTAGACGTGTTATAAGACATCTATGCAAATTAATTGACGGTTCGAACACAAAATCTGAATCAGTATCTCGGAACTTGCAGCAAGATTCTACTCCGCCTTAGCTTTTGACGTTCGAATGCAAAATCTGAATCAATATCTCGAAACTTGCAGCAAGATTCTACTCCGCCTTAGCTCTATACATGCACAAACGCCGTGGACTGAGCTGTTGTGAAAAAAAGGACACGCCTTTCTTCCCACGGCGGCAGTTCTCGCCGATCCTGTAACGGGAGCGGTACGCCGCATTCTTGTGGTGTTGCAGAACAGCGGATGATATCGCAAGGTCGGCGGGCGGTTTTGCTAAGAAAGGACTAGACGTCCGGAGGTGGCACTGTGCGCTCGAGAGATGCGGCAGGAGCTTTGGTGTGGGATATCCAAGGGCAGGTGGCGGGCCGTTGTAGAAGCTGCGGCGAGTTCAAAGCTTCTGTAATTGGAGGGGCTAAGCTGTTCTTTCACGTCGGTGGCGGGTTTTCAGACGAGAAATATGGAGGGGTCGGGTGACGGGCTTCGGCGCCGTGCTGTATTCCCAACCCTCTTACTTTTTTCGTTAACCGCTTTCAGCCCTCTCGAGAAGTGTCCGTTGGTGTCTCAAGAACGACGCCCTTTATACCGCTCCTGGGTGGCTTTAATCCGTTTAGTACTGTTGTTATGACGGGGACTGCTGCCGAAGTCGCAGTGACAGCACAGGGACTCTTACATTCCTTGGCGCAGCGTCAGCAGTACAGCGAAACTGAACGGACACTTATGACCAAGAATATCACCCACCGCTGGTCGCTCCAAAGTCGCCCTACTAGAGTCTAGAAGCTCCTTTTGTTATTGTCACAGCGTTAGACATTCAGGACAAGAATTATGACTCACTGAAGACAGACTTTGTTCTTGTTCTTCTTTGACCATGGTATCCAACGTAGTTCGCCGGTCAGCCTATCTGACTGCCAAGCGGAGGGCTTAGGTTCAGTGCCCGGTATTATTTTTCTGTGGTGGGAGGACTGGAACGGACTGCACTCGGCATCGTGTGGCCAGTTGACGAGCAACTCGAATGAGATTTAGCGGCTTAAAGAACTGGAAAGCCGACGCGAAAGCGGTGTGCTGATCGCATACGGTTCCGTAACCAATACAGTTTTTCGTAATTCCTTCACGAAAGAAGACGAAGTAAATATTCCAGAATTCGAAACCAGAACAGCTGTTAGCAAGAGTGGCATAAAAGTAGATATCTTACGTGTTGCGAAACAACTCAAATCACTTAAGAAAGGCAAGTCTTCCGGTCCAGATGGTATACCAATCAGGTTCCTTTCAGAGTATGCAGACGCAATAGCGCCTTTCTTAGCAATCATATCCAACCGCTCACTTGACGAAAGGTCTGTTCCTAAAGACTGGAAAGTAGCACAGGTCACACCAATATTCAAGAAAGGAAATAGGAGTAACCCATTGAATTACAGACCCATATCACTGACCTCAATTTGCAGTAGGACTTTGGAGCATATACTGTACTCGAACATTATGAATCACCTTGAAGAAAATGACTTACTGATACATAACCAACACGGATTCTGAAAATATCATTCTTTTGCAACACAGCTAGCTCTTTTTCCCGTGAAATGAGTGTTGTCGACAAGGGATCTCAGATCATTCTATATTCCTAGATTTCCAGAAGGCTTTTGATACCGTTCCTCACAAGCGAATGTTAATCAAATTGCTTGCTTATGGACTATCGTCTCAGTTGTGTGACTGGATTCGTGATTTCCTGTCAGAGAGGTCACAGTTCGTAGTGATAGACGGTAAATCATGTAAATCATCGAGTAGAACGGAAGTGATATCTGGCGTTCCGCAAGGTAGTGTCATTGGCCCTCTGCTGTTCCTGATGTACATATATAATCTAGGTGATAATCTGAGCAGCCCCCTTAGATCGTTTGCAGATGACGCTGTAATTTGCCGTCTAGTAAAATCACCAGACGATCAATTCCAATTACAAAATGATCTAGAGAGAATTTCTGTATGGTGCGGAAAGTGGCAATTGACACTAAACAAAGAAAAGGGCGAGGTCATCCACATGGGTACTAAAAGAAATCCGATAAATTTTGGGTATACGATAAATTGCACAAGTCTAAGGGCTGTCAATTCGACTAAATACCTAGGAATTACAATTACGAGCAACTTAAATTGGAAAGACCACATGGATAATATTGTGCGGAAGGCGAAACAAAGACTGCGCTTTATTGGCAGAACACTTAGAAGATGCAACAAACCCACTAAAGAGGCAGCTTACATTACACTTGTCGTCCTCTGCTGGAATATTGCTGCGCGGTATGGGATCCTTACCAGGTAGGATTGACGGAGAACATCGAGAAAGTGCAAAGAAGGGCATCTCGTTTCGTCTTATCGCGCAATAGGGGTGAGAGTGTCACTGATATGATACGCGAGTTTGGGTGTCAGTTACTGAAACAAAGGCGGTTTTCTTTGCGGCGAGATCTATTTACGAAATTTCAATCAACAACTTTCTCTTCAGATTGCGAAAATATTTTGTTGACACCCACCTACATAGGGAGAAAGGATCATCATAATAAAATAAGAGAAATCAGAGCTCGAACGGAAAGATTTAGGTGTTCCTTTTTCCCATCCGCCACTCGAGAGTGGAATGGTAGACAAGTAGTATGAAAATGGTTCGATGAACCCTCTGCCAGGCAGAATTGCAGAGTAACCATGTAGATGTAGACGCCATATGGCAGAGGATGAATCCGCAGGCAGTCTGATTGCGGAGTTATTTCCATTATCCAGTGGTTTCCGGGTTTTCGGCGTGTTCGTCCGACATGCAGCTGACATTCTACACCAATGGCAGTCAACCTGGTCCATACCCCCCACTAATGGGCGTTCCAACTTTCTTGGTGGGCGGAAGGCGGTAGGGTTTTTAAAAACATTCCGATCAGTTTTTCATAGTATTTCGGTATAAAGCATTTGGTAAGTAATTATTATCATATTCTCTAACTTGCTGTAAATCTGCTTTATAAATTTTATAAACTTCCTTTCCTACTTTGCAAGTCACCGTTACTGTGGGTTTGCGTTAGAAAATCTTATTACTAACAGTGATGCAAAAATGGGCGGTGGGTAAAAAGTTTGACTACCTCTGCTCTAGAACATCCCAAAAATTCTCTCTCGGGTTCACGATGGGACATTGAGCAGGCCACTCAAGTAAATCCATCATATTTCTGTCTCAGCGTTGTGCAACGATCCTTGTTTTGCACTCAGAAATATTATTTTGAGAACACATACTCGGTTCTCGACTGTTGTCACATATTATTGTCTAAAACGTTTTCATAAGGACCTGCGTACCCTTTTCCCGTCAGCCAAAACTTCCATGGAGAACGAGGGACAATAGTTAGATACAACCCGGAAGATACAAATTTCAAAGAACGCAAGATGACACAGATGTTCTAAGATATGTAATCGCAGAAAGATAATGAGTGTAGATTGAAGGTTTTCACGGCCGGTAATTGCGTTATTACTGATATTTGTTTTATGGGCATTAGGCCGCGGTTCAAGGCATAATTCACCGCACAACGTTTGGTCTCCTCCTCTTGCTGGATACATCGTCAGGAACTTTAATACTCAGAAATCAGTTACAGTCTCAGACAAGCTCAGCAAGCCGAATTGTTTATACCGGCAAGTTATAATTATAGTGAGACTACTCTCAGATGTCCAGTGCGGACTATAATTGTGGTATGGTAGTGAGACTTCGTGGATATTCTAAGCATTAATGCGGAGCCAATTTACTCTGAAAGAAAATAGTTCCAATTTTGTCCACCAGGTGAAAATCTGGCACAGTGAATGCAAGAAAAACATACAGAAATTACCATATGTATTATAATTCATTAGGTACGGGACGTGAGAAGAAAAATTCAAAAAAGTGAGATAGCCGTAATGTTGATTTTATTATTAATAGACGCTTACACAACTTGTTCAATATGAGCGCCGGAGACGTCGACGACATGTTGTACGGCCTCAAATTTGCACCTGGTGACCAAAATTGTAACTAATTTTCTTGCCAACGTAAATCGGTTCCGCATTAGCATATGTACCAAGTTTCGCTGTCATACGGTAGTTGCAACTCAATTGGACCTCCGTGAGCAGCTGCACTTTAATCATAACCACCCGGTATGTGTCCGAGCAACGGCCGGATCGTGACGTCATCAGACCACTGCGTAAGATCGCGGAGTCACGCCGACGATTGCTATGGAGCTTGTAGGGGGGAAGAGTTGGCAGTTTTTGTTCTATTTAGCAGTAAGGCACACAACTTGTCTCATTTGAGTCCTCCCTCTCTCCTGTTAAAGTTGTCTTTGTGGTTTTGAATTTCTATGCCCCCTCTGTACGTCCTACCGTGTTAATGATTAGACGTTGCTAAAACCGCAGTGTCAGAGAAACGTATTTGGTTGGTTCCCCGGTACCAGTGCAGTATCTGCTACTGCTGATTTATCCTCCTTGCCCAGGGTACAGTTCCTCGTGTGTTCCTTAAGACGGGTTTTAATACCCCTTTTTATAGTTCCTATTTATACTTGGTCGCAAGTGCATGGGATTTTATGTACTCCTGTTTGCGCAAGCGGGGGTCTTGGGTCCGTTGCAGTGCTCAAATTCTGCGCAAATATGAGTGAGTCATCATGCATCATGTTATAAGGGAGATTTTCTTCACACTTCACCCGAAGTTGCTGCATATCCCTTTCCTCTAGTGGCAAGTGGTGTATACTGTTCAGTCGCCTTGAAACTAGTAATCACAGAATATAAGACGATATTTAGGGAGACGGTGAGAGCGATGTCCCGTGTCGTATATCAAATGTTTTTGTGTTCACCCTCTTTCACATGTAGTACTTGGTCAGTCAGTTGACTGAACTTGCGCGGCAGGAAAGAACAATCGCTCTCCCGCCTCGCTGCCGCTAAGTACATCCTGCGTCCCGCGGAGATGGAAGAGGGCTTGCATGCACCCCGCGTGACTTAATTCGGAAAACTAAGATTCGTTGCTGTGGAGCATTCCATTTTGTTGAAGAGCAGGGAGCGGTATGTACACTCCTGGAAATTGAAATAAGAACACCGTGAATTCATTGTCCCAGGATGGGGAAACTATATTGACACATTCCTGGGGTCAGATACATCACATGATCACACTGACAGACCCACAGGCACATAGACACAGGCAACAGAGCATGCACAATGTCGGCACTAGTACAGTGTATATCCACCTTTCGCAGCAATGCAGGCTGCTATTCTCCCATGGAGACGGTCGTAGAGATGCTGGAAGTAGTCCAGTGGAACGGCTTGCCATGCCATTTCCACCTGGCGCCTCAGTTGGACCAGCGTTCGTGCTGGACGTGCAGACCGCTTGAGACGACGCTTCATCCAGTCCCAAACATGCTCAATGGGGGACAGATCCGGAGATCTTGCTGGCCAGGGTAGTTGACTTACACCTTCTAGAGCACGTTGGGTGGCACGGGATACATGCGGACGTGCATTGTCCTGTTGGAACAGCAAGTTCCCTCGCCGGTCTAGGAATGGTAGAACGATGCGTTCTATGACGGTTTGGATGTACCGTGCACTATTCAGTGTCCCCTCGACGATCACCAGTGGTGTACGGCCAGTGTAGGAGATCGCTCCCCACACCATGATGCCGGGTGTTGGCCCTGTGTGCCTCGGTCGTATGCAGTACTGATTGTGGCGCTCACCTGCACGGCGCCAAACACGCATACGACCATCACTGGGACCAAGGCAGAAGCGACTCTCATCGCTGAAGACGACACGTCTCCATTCGTCCCTCCATTCACGCCTGTCGCGACACCACTGGAGGCGGGCTGCACGATGTTGGGGCGTGAGCGGAAGACGGCCTAACGGTGTGCGGGACCGTAGCCCAGCTTCATGGAGACGGTTGCGAATGGTCCTCACCGATACCCCAGGAGCAACAGTGTCCCTAATTTGCTGGGAAGTGGCGGTGCGGTCCCCTACGGCACTGCGTAGGATCCTACGGTCTTGGCGTGCATCCGTGCGTCGCTGCGGTCCGGTCCCAGGTCGACGGGCACGTGCACCTTCCGCCGACCACTGGCGACAACATCGATGTACTGTGGAGACCTCAAGCCCCACGTGTTGAGCAATTCGGCGGTACGTCCACCCGGCCTCCCGCATGCCCACTATACGCCCTCGCTCAAAGTCCGTCAACTGCACATACGGTTCACGTCCACGCTGTCGCGGCATGCTACCAGTGTTAAAGACTGCGATGGAGCTCCGTATGCCACGGCAAACTGGCTGACACTGACGGCGGCGGTGCACAAATGCTGCACAGCTAGCGCCATTCGACGGCCAACACCGCGGTTCCTGGTGTGTCCGCTGTGCCGTGCGTGTGATCATTGCTTGTACAGCCCTCTCGCAGTGTCCGGAGCAAGTATGGTGGGTCTGACACACCGGTGTCAATGTGTTCTTTTTTCCATTTCCAGGAGTGTAGACTCCTTTGCAGTAGTTCTGCTGCGCAATTTAGACTGAGACGTACCAGTCCGTATGACGCCACTTAGAACATTCACTAACCCGTCTTCTAGTATATTTCTCTCAAGCGGCGCTTGTGAAGCATTGAGAAATTCCAAGACCGGATCAAGTGAATATTTTTAAGCGTTTCTACGTAACGTTCATAGAATTCGAAAGGCGTTCGACTCAGTTCCGCACTGTCGCTTGCTACAGAAAGTGCGCGATTACGGCCTATCCAATGACATATGCGGTTAGATAGAAAGTTTTCTAACAGATAGGGAGCAGTATGTCGTCCTGAACGGGGTAACTTCAACAGAAACAAGCGTAACATCAGGTGTGCCCCAGGGCAGCGTAATAGGTCCTTTGCTTTTTACGATTTACGCAAACGATCTGGTTGATGGTATTGACAGCGGCCTTAGACTGTTTGCCGATGATGCTGAGGTCTACAGGAAAGTAGTATCACACGAAAGTTGTGAACAAATCAATGAGGATTTGCAGAAAATAAATGTTTGGTGCAATGACTGGCAGTTATCTCTCAATATTAGTAAGTGTAACCTACTGCCTATAACAAGGCGAATATCCCCATTAATGTACGAGTACAAAATAAAAGATCAGTCTTTGGAAGCGGTAACATCAGTCAAGTATCTTGTCGAGACTATTCGGAATGATCTCAAATGGAATGATCAGATTACACAAGTAACGGGTTAGGCGAACTCTAGATTGTGGTTTATTGGTAGAATCCTGAAGCGATGCAGTCCTTCAACAACGGAAATAGCTTACAATACGTTGGTTCGTCGAGTCTTAGAGTATTGTTCGTCTGTATGGGCCCCTTACCAGTTGGGTCTGATTCAAGAGATTGAGAAGGTCCAAAGAAGAGCGGCAAGATTCGTGACTGGTACATTTAGCCATCGCGAGGCCGTTAACAAATCTCGTAGAAAGTTTGAAGTGGGACACACTTGCAGATAGACAACGCGCTAAATAGAAGTCGCTGCTCACTAAATTCCGAAATCCAATCTTCACCGAAGATGTAGAGCATATATTATTACCACCAACTTTCAAATCGCGTAATGATCATCATTCAAAGATAAGGAAAATAAGAGCTCGTACTGAGGCGTTCAGATAGTCGTTCCGCGATTGGAACAGAGGGGAGGAAATATGACTTTGGCACGAATTGTGCCCTCTGCCACACACTGCTTGGTAGCTAGCGGAGTATACATGTGGATGTAGAATTTGTCAACCTGGAAAAAGCGTTCGATATTGTAAAATTGTGCAAGATGCTTGAAATTCTGAGAAAAATAGGGGTAAAATATAGAGGAAGACAGGTAATATACAATATGTACAAGAGCCAGGAGTGCATAATAAGAGTGGACGAGCAAGAACGAAGTGTTCGGATTAAATAGGCTGCAAGACATGGATGTAGTTTTCCGCCCCTACTATTCAATCTGTACATCGAAGAAGCAATGATGCAAATAAAAGCAAGGTTCAAGAATGGAATTAAAATTCAAGGTGAAAGGACGTCAATGATACGATTAGCTGATAAAACTGCTATCCTGAGTAAAAGTGAAGAAGAATTACATCACTCCTGAATGGAATGAACAGTCCTAATGAGTACATAAGATGGACTGAGAGTAAGTTGAAGAAAGACGAAAGTAATGAGAAGTAGCAGAAATCAGAACAGAGAGAAACTTAACATCAAGTTTGATGACCACGAAGAAGATGAAGTTAAGGAATTCTGCTACCTAGGCAGCAAAATAAACAATGACAGACGGAGCAAGGAAGACATCAAAAACGAACTAGCACTGCCAAAAATGGCATTCCTCTACTAGTATCAAACATAGACTTTAATTTGAGGAATAAATTACTGAGAATGTACGTTTGGCACACAACATTGTATGGTAGTGAAACATGGACTGTGCGAAAACCGGAACAGAAGAGAACAGAAGCATTTGAGGGGTGTTCCTACAGAAGAATGTTGAAAAATTGGTGGCCTGATAAGGCAAGGAATGAGGAGCTTCTGTGCAGAACCGGAGAGGAAAGGAATATGTGGAAAGCACTGATAAGGAGAAGGAACAGGACGATAGGACACCTCTTAAGGGGGGTAGGACGTCAAACGGGCCGACTTGGAGCAGGAGAGGCACCACAGGACATTTTATTTTCTACTGTCTGTACTTTTACAAATAAACAAATAAATTCATAAAACTTTGTCAACATGACCAGGAAGGATTCAGGATTCACATTCATAGCAGTGGAAGTGCAAAAACATAACAAAATAAATTTTTTTTAGATATGAAATTTCATCATTTTTTCACTTACTGTTGGCTGCATTTGTTGCTATGGGTACATTTTTCTTCACAAGTAAGAGAGATTCTTTGATGAATTTTGCACAGCATACAAACCATATTTACAGGTGTATGAAACTCTAGAATTTTCCAAATCTATTAAAAACTGTGGTAAAAGTTGAGATAATTAACTACAAAGTTTGATTTTTTCTAAACATAAGGTTTTAAACGTAACAGCTCATTCATTTTTTCATAAATTAAATAGATTCTAGAGTTTCAGACACCTGTAAGTATGGTTTGTATGCTGTGCAAAATTCATCGAACAGTGTCTCTTACTTATGAAGAAAAGTGTACCTATAGCAGCAAATGCAGCCAATAGTAAGTGAAAAGATGAAATTTCACATGTAAAAAAAATGTTTTGTTATGTTTTTGAACTTCCGTTGCTACGACTGTGAATCCTGAATCCTTCCTGGTCATACTGACAAAGTTTTATGAATTTACTTGTAAAAGTATAGACAGTGGAAATTAAAATGTCCTGTGGTGCCTCTCCTGCTCCAAGTCGGCCCGCTTGACGTCCTACCCCCCCCCCCCCCCCCCCCCCTTAAGACATCGGGGAATGACTTCCGTGGTACTAGAGGCAGCTGTAAAGGCCAAAAGCTGTAGGGGAAGACAGAGATTGGAATACATCCAGCAAATAATTGAGAACATAGGTTGCAAGTGTCACTCTGAGATGAAAAGGTTGACACAGGAGAGGAATTCGTGGCGGGCAGGACCAAACAAGTCAGAAAACTATGACTTAAAAAAAAATCGTAACGAGGGCATTTCATTAGACGGTCCTAAGGGTGTGAACTTGGAGTATTTTGCAATGATTTCCATTCTACAGTATGTTGTACTCTGATAGAATAAACGCTGAACTCACTGTCTCACCGTCCCTAATATGAAAAATTTCGATTTTTTTTTTTTTTTCGGGAAGATAATATTTTGTCTGAATGCACTTCGTACGTATTAACGCTTTCGTCCCGCTACCTAGCTACTGAAACCGGGTTTAGCCAGTGTAGCACAGTTTTTAAAACACTGAAGGCATATTTAAAGCGGCCAAAACTGATTTGTGACTTCCGTCCAACTCTTCCGATGGAATATTGTCGGTTGTATAATTAAAACAGCATTGATTATATGTCGGAGAGAGAGAGAGACAGACAGACAGACAGACAGATAGAGAGAGTTGACGTTGCGATTGCCGTATGACACACTTTTTCTGCTATCCCCTCCGAATACATGATAAAAACTGCAAGTGATTAAAAAAGGATTAATTACAACCTTCAAGCAGACTTTTATTCCATGTTTATCGAGTGCCATTTATCAGTCGTTAATCACACAGCAGTATTAATAATTTATTTTGATTCACTTTTTTTTTCGATCAGGATTTTTCTAAATAAATCGGCTCAGCTATCTGATGTATTGGCCTCTATTCAGCCCGAACGAAAATCTTTTCTCTTTGGCTGACGATTATTAATTACAATTCACGACAACAGGTTCCAACCTATTCAGGCTTTAATTTCGTATTATGGCGGCCGACGGCGAAGCTAATTTATTTCCTCGCTGCGCTGCTCCGCATTACGTCGCGGTTGGCTTTGTTTGGTTCCGCGTTTCATGATTTGCCGATAGTAAGGCCAACATCACGCAGCAAATTACCCGATCGCCTGCCCACGGGATGTAGAGACTCCTTCCTACGTGTCAAATGTTTGGATGATTATGAATTACGAACGCAGTAATGCAACAAATATGAGTTGTAACTACCGGTAAACAATAATACAGTTTGGAGAGGTGCCTATTACCCAGCAAATCGAAGTGAAGGCCCGGCGTGGCGAAGGTGGCAGTTCCGCTGGCGAGCGGGGAGTCGGTAACACCGTACACTCTGGAATCCTTAAAAGTGGAGCACTGCAGTACGCTACACGTCTGCGCTTCAGTGACTGCGACCACAACCCATGAATGTAGAGCGGCACTTTTCTTCAACAATTCTCCTCTGCCGATATCAGTTTACCAGTATGTACTCCCAGAGTAACTTGTATGGGTCCACTTTCCGTCTAAATAAACCATTGTTTAATCCTTGTGCCCACATTTTATTAAAAAATCTAACGTAGTTTCCTTTTTATCAACTATGTCGTCTTGTTCGTACACGAAAACTCCAGGCGCAACTTGAAAAAAAGAAAAAAAAAAAAAGAATCCATAGAGAGAGCAATGTTTTACAGGTGGAGGATACAGGTCGGCAGGGGCGGCGGAGTGCGGATTGAATGGTAATATGTGTTAAACTGTTAGCTGTCTCCCAGTAAAAGCATTCGCACTCGTGGAACTTCGAGCTGAAGCTTCATCCTGAGTAACCGGCTGAGGTCAGTTTACCTACAGAAGAACAAAGACATGCATGCACCAAAAACACAACACACTGCCCTGCCGAATTCGGTACAGAAAAATCTTTGACATTCAGAACTGCTTCCAGTCGTTTTGGAATGGATAAGTATAGGTCCTACCAGGTGTAGAAGTATGCAACCTATAGGTGGTGCTAGCCGTCAGTGTAGGGCCCGTGAGACCGTGCAACGCCATCTGCTTTCTGTAACGGCAGACGACGAATGTCAACACACAGTAACCCAAGTTCTATACATCGGTATCTGTTTCAAATCCGTAAACACGTTTAGTCTTGTGCTACGAACTACGATTTGCGGGTATTGGTTTTCTGTTATCATTTGAAGAAAACTGCTGCAGAATCGCATCGAATGCTTGTCGAAGCTTTCGGCGAACATGCTCTTGGGAAAACACAGTGTTCCGAGTGGTTCAAAAAATTCAAAGATGGTGATTTTGACGTGAGAAACGACGAGCACGGGAAACCACCGAAAACGTTCGATGACAACGAATTGCAGGCGTTATTGGATGAATATGATAAACTCAACACGAGCTCGTGGAACAATTGAATGTCACGCAGAAAGCCGTTTCTTTTCGGGAAAGATGCAGGAAGTGGGAAAATGGGTTCCGCATGAACTGAATGGAAGACAGCAAGCAACTCGAAAGACCACTTGTGAAATGCTGCTCGCCAGACACAAAAGAAAGTCGTTTCTCCATCGAATAGTGACAGGTGATGAAAAAATGGATCCTAAGCGTCGTACATCATGGGGTGAATCTAGGCAAATCGGAAAGAAGACAATACGTTGCGCGGGATAGCCGCTTGGTCTGGGGTGTCTTGTCGCGGTCTGCGCGGCTTCCCCCCCCCCCCCCCCCCCTGTCGGAAGTTCGATTCGAGTCCTCCCTCGGGCGTGGGTGGGTGTGTTGCCCATAGCCTAACTTAGTTTAAGTGTGTAAGCTTAGGGACCGATGACCTAAGCAGTTTGGTCCCATAAGATCTTACCACAGAAAAAGAAGACAATGTGTTTGGTGGGATCAGAAGGCTGTCGGCTGTCATCTATTATGAGCTGCGAAAACCTGGTGAAACCGTTAACACTGATCGCTACCAAGAGCAAATGATCGATTTAAATCTAGCATTACGTTAAAAACGAGCAGAATATGAGAAAAGGCAACACAAAGTCATATTGCTTCATGATAACGCCCTATCACAGACAGCAAAACGGGCCAGGGAAACGATGGAGGCGTTCAGTTGGGAAATACTAGGACTTGCGGCTTATTCTCCAGACTTGGCTCCCTCCAATTATCATCTGTTTGCATCACTGGGTTACGTACGCCCTCGCTGAACAACTCTTCAATTCGTATAGAAATGTGCGGAAATGACTCGCTCACTGGTTCGCTTCAAAAGGAGGATTGTTTTTTTTGGCTTGACATTCATAGTCTGCCAGAGAGATGGGAGAAATATATAAATAGCAAAAGAGACTATTCTGAACAAAACATTGTTTATCAGTTTCAGACAAAAAATAGTTCAAATGGCTCTAAGCACTATGGGACTTAACATCTGAGATCATCAGTCCGCTAGACTTAGAACTGCTTAAACCTAACTAACCATAGGGCATCACACACATCCATGCCCGAGGCAGGATTCGAACCTGCGACCGCAGCAGCCGCGTGGTTCCGGAATGAAGCGTCTGGAACCGCTCGGCCACAGCGGCCAGCTCAGTTTCAGACAACAGACGTGTAATTATTGCAACCAAGTTCCGGTCTCATACTTCTTCATTTGGTATATGGTTTCCAAGATAACGTTACACCACTCTTCCTGCAAAATAGTGGATGTTCAGTTATGATCATGGAGGTGGATAATGATCTCTCTAAAGAAGACCACAAATGCTCAATAATATTGAGATCTGGTGACTGTAGTGGCCAGGGGAGTTACGACAATCCACCCTCGTGCCTGCAGGCCGGTCCTGGACAATGCGAGCAGTGTGAACAGGGACCCTATTGTCTCGGAAGACATCCTCACCCTTGACGTACAGACATTGTACCGTTGGATGGACCTGATAAACAGATATCGTCACATAATGCGTGACAATAATGGCCATGAGCACTATGCGACTTAACTTCTGAGGTCATCAGTCCCCTAGAACTTAGAACTACTTAAACCTAGCTAACCTAAGGACATCACGCACATCCATGCCCGAGGCAGGATTCGAACCTGCAACCGTAGCGGTCGCTCGGTTCCAGACTGTAGCGCCTAGAACCGCTCGGTCACTCCGGTCGGCCCGGCGTGAGGGGCCGCGCACTCCGCGACATGGCGCCTCAAACCGCGCGGCCACTCCGCGCGAAACACAGAACACTGTTCTAGAAACGAGTGACACTGAGGACGTTGCACAGGTGTGGTTCGTGGTAAAATACAACAGCGCAAGCTGCAGGCTTGGCTAGCATCTGCATTTATGTTCAAGCATGCATTTCTCGCGCTGTCTTTCTGTAATTTTTTCCAACCCTGCGATTTCAGCATATTTTCTTACGCTTGCCAACAGTACGCCCAATAAGGGAAGTATAGGAGGTATTTTGTCCTCGCAACGTGAGCCAGCCAGCGTCACTTCGGCTGTTAGACACGACACTTTGCGGCTACTTTCCGCCTTCGTTCCTTTTTCCTGGAATCGTGAAGGCTCCGTGGGTGGCCGAGCCTCAGCACGGCTGCGGTCTGTCCGCCGTTAACGCCGCACGCCGAGCAGGTATCCGATGTCATCGCTTCTGTAGCAACGTAACAGGAACGGCCAGTTGGCAGCATCGCGAGACGGGAAACAATACGTTGCGTTTGCTGCGGCGAACTATACGGTATGCCCTGAACGCTTTAGCTACCTTCGTTGTACGTAATGGACTACTATTTTAATCTTTGTTACATGTAGTTTGAGGAGTGTTCAAATGGAAAGGTACGAAACGTCGTAACAACCAAACCAGTTGAAATTTGCATATGCTGCGTTCCGATAACGAAGTGAGATATCTTTATCTACATTTACGTCTACATGGATACTCTGCAAATCACATTTAAGTGCCTGTAAGAGGGTTCATCGAACCACCATCACAATTCTCTATTATTCCAATCTCGTATAGCGCGCGGAAAGAAGGAACACCTACATCTTTCCGTACGAGCTCTGATTCCCCTTATTTTATTGTGGTGATCGTTTCTCCCTGTGTAGGTCGGTATCAACAAAATATTTTCGCATTCGGAGGAGAAAGTTGGTGATTGGAATTTCGTGAGAAGATACCGTCGCAACGAATAACTCCTTTCTTTTAATGATGTCCATCCCAAATCCTGTCTCATTCCTGTGACACTCTCTCCCATATTTCGCGATAATTCAAAACGTGCTGCCTTTCTTTGAACTTTTTGGATGTACTCCGTCAGTCCTATCTGGTAAGGATCCCACACCGCGCAGCAGTATTCTAAAAGAGGACGGACAAGCGTAGTGTAGGCAGTTTCCTTAGTAGATCTGTTACATTTTCTAAGCGTCCTGCCAATAAAACGCCTTCCCCACAACGTTTTCTGTGTCTTCCTTCCAATTTAAGTTGTTCGTAATTGTAATTCTGAGATATTTAGTTGAATTTACGGCCTTTAGAGTTGACTGATTTATCACGTAGCCGAAGCTTAACGGATTCCATTTAGCACTTATGTGGATGATCTCACACTTTTCGTTATTTGGGGTCAACTGCCAATTATCGGCCGGCCGATGTGACCGAGCTGTTCTAGGCGCTTCAGTCTAAAACCTCACGACTGCTACGGTCGCAGGTTTGAATCTCTTGCCTTGGGTATGGGTGTGTGTTGTCCTTAGGTTAGTTAGGTATAAGTAGCTCTAAGTTCTAAGGGACTGATGACCTCAGGTGTTAATTCCCATAGTGCTCAGAGCCATTTGAACCATTTGAGCCAGCCAATTATCGCACCATTCAGATATCTTTTCTAAACCCTTTCGCAGTTTGTTCTGATGTTGTGATAACTTTATTATTCGATAAACGACAGCGTCATCTGCAAACAACCTAAGACGGCTGTTCAGATTGTCTCCCAAATCGTTTATATAGATACGGAACAGCAAAGGGCCTATAACACTACCTTGAGGAACGCCAGAAATCACTTCTGTTTTACTTGATGACTTTCCGTCAGTTACTACGAATTGTGACCTTTCTGACAGGACGTCACAAATCCAGTCACATAACTGAGACGATGTTCCATAAGCACGCAATTTCACTATAAGCCGCTTTTGTAGTACAGTGTACTTCTGGAAATCCAGAAATTCGGAATCGATCTGAAATGCCTTGTTAATAGCACTCAACGCTTCATGCGAATAAAGAGCTAGTTGTGTTTTACAAGAAAGATGTTTTCTAAACCCATATTGACTGTGTGTCAATAGACCGTCTACTTCGAGGTAAGTCATAATGTTCGAAGACAATATATATTTCAGACATGTGGAGGCGTGAATGTAGTGTCGTAATACGCCCCCTTCCCCCCTCCCCCCAAAAAAAATCAAAACTGTGCCCTGAACAGACAAGCTGATGCTCTCAGTCTTTTACGAAGTCCGAGGCCCTATACTCATCGAATTCTCCGAGCATGGAAAAACCACTAACAGTCACGTGTACTGAGAGACACTCCGTAGACAAAGCAAGTCCATTAAGAATAAACTGCCTGGACTGCCCTCGGGTGAAGTGAATCTGCTCCAAGATAATGCATATCTGCACGTGTCCAAGATCACACGAGAAGTGATTGACAAGTTCAAGTGGTAGCAGCACGAGCATGCGCCCCTACAACCCGAACATGTCGTCCTGCGACTTCCATGTGTTTGGTCCACTAAGGAAACATCTCAGAGGGAACCGCTTCAACTCTGATGATGAAGTGAAGGGCCCAGTGGAGGACTGGCTCCTGTCACAGCCACAGGATGTCTGGGAACAGGAAATCCTTCGACTCGCGAAACAGTGGGATAGTTGTGCTCAGGCCTGTGGTGATTACTTTTGAATAAAGATTTCAATTATACCCACAATGTTGTTTCGTGCCTTTTCTTTTGAATAGCCCTCATACAATCTTGTTCATTGTATTGGCGTTTATGGAGACGTTTTTTTGTTTATCAATATCCAGCACTGTCCAGTGTGTACCAAAGGAGCGTTATCAACGTGATGAAACAACCTTATTTGGCGAATTTCACCGACAAAGTCTTCTAGACGTCTTTCCTACGCATCGTCGCACCGTGTAATATATAGGCATTAACCTGTTACATAGGTGATAATCCGCGCCATTTTGGCATTTTTTGGCCAGTTAAAGGACTTCATGTTCGCTGGGTGTAAGTAGCTTTTGGCTCTGCCAGCGTAAGTATTCGGAAAGTAAACAACGCTTCAAGGCTACGTATGCAGACGTTCTCAAATATCTATGTATGGTGAAAACTGTCATGCGTATCGCAGCACTCATGCATAACGGCAGGTGGTTGTAATTCCACGTTGAGCTGCAGGCCCCCTTTCCCTGGGTGGATAAAGATGGTAGATTAGGGACACGCAAATCGTCAAGGAGACGTCCAATTGAAAGAGTTGCACTCAGTCGTTGAGCCACGCAGTTATTATTATTTGAAGAATCTCAAGGAAATGTTTCCAAAACTGATTCTTTAATAGAGAGAGAGAGAGAGAGAGAGAGACGGAGGGGGGGGGGGGGTCGAAGAGCAGTCCTTTCTGTTACGGAGGATCTCGCGAGAGCGTTACTGATAAGTTCAACACACTCCAGTGGTGGCACACGTTACAAGAGAGGCTTGTACATCAAACGGAAGTTGACTTTTGAAATCTGGAAAACATGCATTCCAGGAAGAGTCGGGCAACATATTACTTCCTCTTTTATACGCCTCAAGAAATGACCACGACGAAAAAAACCGGATAAATTACAACTAACACTGAGGTTCATCGACAGCAGTTCTTCCTACGTATCATCGACGAATGAAGCATCGAATGGGGGTGGCGGAGGGGGGAGGTTGAGGAGGAGGAATGATATTGGTACCGGTACAACTCTCCGCCACACACCGTAATGTGGCTCGCAGAGTTTAGATGTAAGTGTAGATCTCGTGGACACCTGTCGATGCAGTCCCTATTTGGCACCTTCCTGGTTTGTCCTCGTCAGTAGCAAACTTTTACCAGCAGCACGTTCACCATTCTTTCTTTCTTTTCTTTTCTTATCTTTCATTGTATACATTCGTAAAAACTTCGCAACAAGCCTATGATAAAAGCTGCAGAGGTTTAAATTATTCTCCAAAAGACGGACACACTTCACAGCTGTAGAATCTTGCCGTTTCCGTTTTCATTTTCACAGCTTGTTACATTCACAACTCGAATATCCCCTCGACATAAACTAGAAAATAGAGGACTGATTACAGACTGTGTAGGATGTTTGAATGTCACTCGCAATAACCACCAGAGATGATGCTGGAATCATAAAGACAATGCGACTATGCCAATTTTAAGATCCGCACTGAAAACCACACTTCAAAAATACGATCATTATTGATGAGGAGCTTGAAGGTATTTAAAACTGCGAGGGAAACAACATTTGTAGGGGTTTCTTCGTGCAAACGAATGTTTACTTCTGATTCCCTCTTTTTATTACTTAAATGTTCAAATTAATTCAAGAAATGTTTCCAAATTTCAACTACATTCCACATGAGAATTTCCAAAATACCGCGCGAGTATTTTATGTCAGATGTAGAGCTGCCACTGTATTAAACTGTACAGTTTGGGAGAATACTAGAACAACGATGAACTACAGTATGGAATCTTCTCAGGTATTTGTGACTTGAAGCTTAGGGCTCATAGAAGAAGGGTGACCATCATTAATTATTTGAATTACTGTCCGCTATGAAAGACTGAAGGTGCCACATCGTGAACAAGACCTATCTAAGTTCACGTTATTCGTTAAACTTGTCACCTGTCTAGAAGAAAAACAAACATGGAGAGAACTCAACAATCATATGTCCCTTGCTTTTAAACAACAGCGAAATCCTTGGAGAGAAACAGGAATTGTTGTGCGGATAATTCCATGAATGGGAAAGCACGCATGTGCGTGTGAATGCGTGGTGGGCCGAGCTACCTGCCCAAAGGCGTCGCCCAGGAATGCCGCCGCCCCTGTTGCCAGACCGACCGCACTCTCACAACTGGAGACTCCGACGCTCGGTTGGGACACGAACTTCAGGAAAACCTCTGCTACCCGCTATCGTTGCGTCATTCACTTCCACAACGACTTCTCTTACCAAGTGCTACTTCAGGAACGACGGCTACTGACATATTTCTTAGAACTGAGTACACCACTGTATGTTATTTTTCTTGGAGTCTCCTTCTGGTTTGGTGTTGACTCTGTACAAAATAGTAAACTCATAATTTAAACATTTTCGCTTGTCATATGACAGTAGAATAGTATCCAGCTTCCAGTCAATATATTAGAATCTCTGTACAGCCGATAATACCAAGACATCAAAAACTTTTTTTCTTTTTTTTCTTCTTTTTTTTCGTACGTGCTTAACCATAAGGTTCATAAAATACATTTGCATTCACGATAGAACTTTAAGCTTCAGCGCTTAGTGACAGGCGAAAACTTGTTAGCGTTTTTGTTCAATTGATTGTACTGCCATAGTGTTTTATTGCTTTTTCTGAGCGTTCGGATTTATTTATCAGTGCGCTTTCTACGTCTACATCTGCATCTACAAAGACACTCCGCAAGCCACCGTACGGTGCGTGACGGAGGGTACCCTTACCACTACTAGTCATTTCCATTCCTCTTCCAGTCACAAAAAGAGCTAGGGAAAAACGAGTGCCAAAATGCCTCCGTAAGAGCCCTCATTTCTCGTATCTTGTCTTCGTGGGACTTGAGCGAAATGAATGTTGGCAGCAGTAGAATCGTTGTGCAGTCAGCCTCGAATGCCGATACTCTAAATTTTGTTAGTAGTATTCCTCGGAAAGAAAGTCGCCTTTCCTTCATGGATTCCCATTTGAGTTCTCGAAGCATATCCGTAACACGTAAGTGTTGTTCGAACCTACCAGCAACAAGTCTAGTAACCGGCCCCTGAACTGCTTCAATGCCTTCCTTTAATCTGACCTTGTACGGATCCTAAGCACTCGAGCAGTGCTCAAGAATAGGTCGCACTAGCATCCTAAACGAGTTTGCCTTTACAGACGAACCACATCTTCCCAAAATTCTGCCAATAAACCAAAGTCGATCATTCCCCTTCCCTACCACAACCGTCACATGTTCGTTTCCTTTCGTTACGCCCAGATATTTAAACAACGTGACTGTGTCAACTAGAAATTTTGTCTAAGTCATTGTGTATCCACCTATAGTCACTCAACTTTGACACATTCACACACGATAGCATTGTCAGCGAACAATCGCAGATTGCTGTCCACTCTCTCCACCAGATCATTTATGTGTGCAGAAAATAGTAGCGGTCCAGTCGCACTTCCCTGAGGAACCCCTGACGATACTTTTGTCACTGCCTACTCTTTGTGGCCGCAGTCCGTGTTTGCCTCTGCTCTCTTCTCCATCTTGCAAGTAAATCGTGTTTCATATTGAAGTTTACATCATATAATTAACTAACAGTTTTTTTTCTGCGACCAAGAAGTAGTATTAGGTGTCGGCATTGCGTCTTTCGCAAAATTCTTGCGTAAAGCAAAAAAATTAATCTCAGATTGGACAGCAATTTTTTTAGCTTGCAGATTTCTAGCACTTTATATACAAGTGAACATAGCTGTTTTATTGGTTCCATTAGGAAAGACATTTGACGCACTCGAAAGATACTAATTCCATATCACACATCCAATTCCGGCAAGTGAGCCTGTCTGGTTCACCAGAGCTCGCTGTTGGGCAGACATTTTTCCTACGCACAATGTCTGGTACTTCGTTGAAATCATTTATCAATTGTACGAGCTTGTGACTGCGCACATTTGTCCACAAACGTTTTATATATGTCAAAATCTTAAACAGGGCTGCGAAACTGCAACTGTGCACATCTGAAGAGGTTGAAAAATCTGCCAACCAGTTGCAAAACAAAGGTTTATTAGCTCTTGACCTAGGTTTCGATATTTCTAAAAATATCTTCTTCGGAAGGACTGGGCCTTGTACCATCATGTGATGTAACAAGGCCCAGTCCTTCTGAAGAAGATATTTTTAGAAATATCGAAACCAAGGTCAAGGGCTAATAAACCTTTATTTTGCAATTGGTTGGCTGATTTTTCAACCCCATGTATATATGTATTTGTTTTCATCATGCGATAAATAAAATTTCTGAATTTACCGTACTTGAATCATGCCGGGGGTGGTTCCTTTGAAAAGGGCACGGCCGATTTCATTCCACAACCCGTTTCTCACGGGACATTAAGAACTAATCTTCTTCCCTTCCTTTCGTTCTTACTTCTATCATGACCCACTTGCTAAGTACCTTCCGTCATCGTAGCCAGCGACACAAGCGAAGCCTTTCTTCTCAGTGCCGAATAACCATCAGATATGCAAGGACTCCTAACCCCATTCTCAAATCTTAGTTCATTACCCTAGGTATTCACTGTCATATTCGATTACTTGTTTTGACAAATGACAGCATGCTAAAGGATGCAGTGGATCTGACGATGGGGCTCTATTCGTCGTTCATTATTGGCACTAAAGCGACGTTCACGGCGTGAGTTGTTGATACCGTGAGCGGCTGTAAACTGCCAGCAAAACTGGCTTAGCTTCCAGCTACACGATGTACGATGCGCATGGCAGAGCTGCTGTGTGGCCGTAGTCTGGATTACAAAGTATAGCGAGAACGCACGCGTGCGTGCAACTCGCACGTGTGACGCATGTGTTCTACCTTCACATCTATTGGTTGGTTCGTAGACGACCAGTTTACACAGACCACTACATACAACTGAATGCGTCTAGTCCTTACGAGTGGTACACACACTTGATCTGAAGCTATAGCGCGCAACTGGAATCCGTAAGCTCATTGGCATTAAAATTTAATGGCTCTTTGTATGCAGATATAACAGGTGTAGCAGTAATTAACCTGGACGTGGGCCTTCATACGTATGATCAAAGCTGACGTCGTTAGAAAAAGACTTTTACCTTAAGTACGAAGGGAAAAAAGTAAGCCGACCGCGGTGGTCTCGCGGTTCTAGGCGCGCAGTCCGGAGCCGTGCGACTGCTACGGTCGCAGGTTCGAATCCTGCCTCGGGCATGGATGTATGTGATGTCCTTAGGTTAGTTAGGTTTAAGTAGTTCTAAGTTCTAGGGGACTGATGACCACAGCTGTTAAGTCCCATAGTGCTCAGAGCCATTTGAACCATTTTTTTTTGAAAAAAGTAAGGTTTAACCCTTTGAGTACCAGCGGTTTCTGCATCAAACCACCATTTTTTATTTATTTTTAAGACGCAGTGCCTTCCGCATGAAACCACCGATGCTGATGCAAGACAGAGACACTACGAATGTGCTGCATTGTAGCAGAACGGAGCTTGTGCTGTGTGTGTGCAGGAGACCGTAATATTTTTTTAATTCTTATTTTATTTGTTTTATCGTATTGAGGGGATCACTGAGAGCGCACATCAGTACATTTAAAGTTATTATAACGTAAATTTGTATTCTTGCTTTTTAAGAGTGGTCTCGTTCTGAGACCACTATAGCATTATATACTTCCGATATAAATTTATTAAATTGTATGCCCACTTCTGCCTATTATCTAGGACTATGATTTGCTTTTGACAACATGAGTTCTTGGGAGTTTCGAGATTTGGGATTGTGCCTAGAAAAAAATGCGAAATTGCTTTCAGATATATTACGTGAAATAATGGATTGTTGAAAACTGTTTGTTCCAGTGGTTCCAAAATGAAACCAGCTCCATAACACAGTTGATTGTTTACTTTCTGCTAATTTCTTCTTGTATTCATTGCTTACTATAATAATAACGGTTAATTTTGTGAAAATTTTAAAATTGCGTTCCAGTATGAAATCACCCCCTTAAAATAACTGATTCTTTACTTTTTGCCAGTTTCTTCTTGTATTCCTTGCATACTACGATGATAAAGGTTAATTTTGTGGAAAATTTGAAAATAATTTTTTTTTTCATCCTGTTAGGACTCAAGGGGCTAAAGTTCCGTAGATGAAGATATTGATACATTCTACTGTGGAGTAGCTCGACTCGGTTGAAGCCAGTTCGAATCCCTAGTAGTTGCCCTGCAAGCTAAAGAGAGGTCGTCGTTTACCATGAGGCATTGCAACAGTAGCTCGATATATGTGTACGCCTGTCCCTCATGAAGTGAGACGATGTTACTCTGATGGTTGTGATTCGTCCGTCGGATTGGGAAAGTAAAGGAACGGAGGTTAGGGTTTAACGTCCCGTTGACTGTGAGCTGAAGATCGGATAAAGAAAGAATTCGGACCGATCTGGCATTTCCCTTAAGCGATCGAGAGAAAGTATGAAAAATATAGACCTGGATGACTGGGCTGGGATATGAACCGTCGTCCTCCCGTCTCGAGCCCAGTGTCTTAAGGTCTCGCTCAAAAGTGTTGGAGGAGATGACAGGGAATAGACCTTGGTGTTACTGGAAGAAACATCCCCGAATTCGCCTGGAGTGATGTCGGGTAAACTACAGAAATTAAAATTACGTTGGTTGGGTGGGAATTCAGACATGGTTCCTCCTGAATGCGGATCCAGTGCCTTGACCACTTAAACACATCTCTCGGTATCTACACACTACGAAGTCTTACTAATTGCGGTTACGTTGAAGGTATGGCTTTGCCTTTCCCAAAGCTGCGAATTAAGGATCAAATAATCCCGCGAGCTAAGTCCAGACTACAACTTACAGTAAGGAAGAAAAGCCATGGCATAAGATTTGAGTTTTAATGTCTCGTCTGTGCCAAAGACATTAAGCGTGGTCCGCTATTCCACTAGTACAAAAATCAGGCATGGAATAATAGCCCATGCCGTTAGTGAAGCATCCATTTTCGCTGTGGCTACAGTGACTAAGAGAAATCATTGAAACCCAGAATAACCACTTTTTTCCCGAATCAGAATTCAGAATGTTACTAATAGCATCATCTCACTGAGCATCTTAACACGTAATCCAGTGGTGTTACACATTCATTCTTTCGTTATAGACATTAAGCTTTGCTGTATGTGACAGCTGTATCAACGTCAGAAAAACTTACAGTACCAACCGCAGTTGGAATCTCCGTCTCTAATTACCTTGTCGTCAACGGAACGTAAAACCTTAATTTTTTCTGCTCCATCCTTGCGGCTGTAATCCCTGGCCTTCGGACCGCTAGCGTAAAGCAAAAAGAGCGTGTAACCAAGCCGCATATTCCTAGCTACGCAGCAGCACATAGTTATTACAACGTGGCAGTTGCTTCAATGGCGGAGGGAGGCAGAGACACGCAATGAAAAATAAACATAGTAATACCTGTTCCTAGAGTCGTAATGTCTTTCTCACAAAGGGAAGCGTGTGACTACTGTGTGAAGTGGTAACACAGGTCTTTTCCTTTGTCATGAGTGAAGATGCGCGCAAACGGTACCGAGTGTGGGGTCACACAGGCCTTACATTTTCATGACTGCTTTCCCGTCTCTTCAGCTCGTAAAAGAGAAATCGTTATTTTCCTTTTCCATTCACTCTGTACAACATTTAGTTCTTCCATTCACAACGGAGCTGTATCAGAATGTTCACTTGGGGCGTCTTGCCATTGTTTCTTGATGCATGTGAGTTTTCCTGACTGGCTTCATTTTACTCTCTGTTTCATTGCCGATTAATGCTGAGTTTACATTGAATTGTAAACTGAATTCCCATCCACACCCCACAACATCCTCTTAACGCGAGGGAACGTGTATGTGACATCAGTTTTCAGTTGATGTAAACACTGTTCCGTGTGTCGGAATTCTGATTCGGGGTTTAGATAATTACTCTTAGTCTCTGTAGCCACAGTGAAAATGGATGCTTCAGTAACGGCATGGGCTATTATTCCATGCCTGTATTCCCGAGGCAGGGAAGGAGGACCTCTCTAAAACGCAACAGGTGTGGGGAACGCCTCTAAAACCGTTTTCAGCGTGTGATATGTATGAGGGGCAGTCAAAAGAAAACCAAACATCCAACAGAAAGGAAACATGGAATGGTTCCATTCAAAAGTAATCACCATACGCGTTAAGACATTTATCCCATTGAAAGACGAAACGATCAATTCCTGTTCCGTAGAACGTGGTCGGCCACTGACGGGTCCATAACCACACCCATTCTTGCATTTCCTCATTCGACTGAAACCAAACTCGACGCATGTCTTTCTTCAGGTCGGAAAAGATTTGAAAAACAAATTGTGAAAGATACGGGCTGTATGAGGGCAGTGTGCAGACAGTATCCATATTTACCACTGAATGTACAAGCAAAATCGTATCATTGTACAACTCGAAGTTCAAGAGATATGACGTTATAATCAGTGAGATGCGTGGAAAAGCTGCTTCTGCTTATAACGGAACGCAAATTACCGAGACTATATTTATCCAGTGTTACATAATGACAGCACTTAGTGTATTCCAACAAAATTTAAGCATAATTTCATACCTTTTCTAAACTTTTCCTCGCTTACATGCGCATCATAAAATACATTGTAAGACAAGAAAAGCAACGCACCACGAAAGAATTATTCGAATGAGATGGGAGTGATGTACTTGTGAACACAAACAAATGATTACAGTTTCAGAAAAACTGGATGATTTATTCAAGAGAGAGAGAGCTTCACAAATTGAGTAAATCAATAACGCGTTGGTCCACCTCTCGCCCTTATGGAAGCGGTCATTCGGCTTGGCATTGATTAACGGAGTTGCTTGATGGCCTCCTGAAGTGTTATCATACCAAATTCGTGCGTTAGGTTGCGCGTTAGATCGTCAAAATGCCGAAATGGTTGGAGGACCATATCCGTTATTCTCCGAACTTTCTTGGCTTACATTTCAGCAAGATAACGCCCTTTCGCGCACGTCAAGAGTTTCTGCTGCTTGTCTTGGTGCTTGCCAAACCATACCTTGTCCAGCAAGGTCGCCGGATCTCCCCCAGTTGAGAACGTTTGGAACGTTATGGGCACGCCGCGCGGGATTAGCCGAGCGGTCTAGGGCGCTGCAGTCGTGGACTGTGCTGCTATTTCCGGCGGAGGTTCGAGCCCTCTCTCGGGCATAGGTGTGTGTGTTTGTCCTTAGGATAATTTAGGTTAAGTAGTGTGTAAGCTTAGGGACTGATGACCTTAGCAGTTAAGTCCCATAAGATTTCACACACATTTGAACATTTGATTATGGGCACGACCCTCCAACCAGCTCGGGATTTTGACGACCTAACACGCTAATTGGGCAGAATTTGAAACGATGTCGCTTCAGGACGACATCCAACAACTCTGTCAATCAGTGCCAAACTGAATAATTGCTTGCATAAGGGCCAGAGGTGGACCCATGGGCTGGTGACTTGCCGAATTGGTGATGCTCTTTCTCTTGAATGAATCACCCAATTTTTCTGAAGTTGTAAGCATTTGTTTGTCTGCACATGTACGTAACATCAACAGATTTCCGTGCCATTCGTATAATTCCTCCGTGGTACGGCGTGGTTTTTTTTTCTTCTTTCCTCTTTGTCTTTGTATAGTCATCAGACGTTGGAAACTGTTTTATACACGGAAGTTAGATTCTTTAATTAATCAGGGCTCTGCTGGTGCCTTACTAAACTTAGATTGTGCCCAATTTATAAGAAGTTCAATGTGGATAGGATTCCATGCCCTAGGGTTGCTTCGTCTATATGTTTCTTCTTGCTCCATTCGCGGACGGTATGACGCTTCATAACACTCTATGCATGCTGTAGTTTGTCTAATCTAGTCTTCGCGATTGATACATAGAGTATTTTAGTATATACCTAGATTAATGATTTTCTACCGGTTTTTGAAACTTTAAATATGTGCTTTCGCAGAATAATTGGCGCCGATCTTCAGACATCTGCCAGTTTTTCATCGTGTCCATGACAGCATCCTCTGCGTCAAAGAAATTGTGTGGCCATTCGTGCTGTCCTTCTTTGTATATGCTCAGTGTCAGTTGTTACCGGTATGCATTAGTCTAGATCGATACGGTGTGGCATCAACTAAAACTACAATACGCAACAAATTAAAAGATCACTTTTTTGAAGCGCCGTAGTTACCTCCCAGTGCGACGCGTCTCAAGGTTGCCTACAACCTCCCTCTGTAACGGTGCAAAAGCGTGGCGTCCTGTGACGTCACCCTCAAGTCGGCAACGCTTCAAACAGCCTGTTGTCGGCAAGTGCGGAAAAGAAGGCCACAGCTCGTAAGTTCATGCGAGCTGTAAGGTCGGTTAGTGATGTTACGTTGGTAGCAAATTTCACCACTACTCTGCCCAACGTCACTGTAGCCGTGTCACACGATTAGAAGGTCGTCACAGCCCCTCTTACACACATTTCGCCCCTCTTGTAACGTCCCTGCGATGGAGTTGAGAACCGCGGCGCCCAGAGTTGAAATCACGTGTTTTCTTATGAGTGGCCGAGGAAAATATTGCAGAGACGCCACCGCTCAGAATCGACACGAGAAGGCCTCAGTGGTGGCATAAAGGGCGTCAGTGGAACCACCCTTTTCTTTGGGGCTTGCAGCATTAACATTGACTTGAATAAAATGGCAAAGGGTCTCTTTAAGACTCTCCAGTTCGAAAACATCCTCTTTGCCACGTACGCACCATTGTTGAGCGCTTTAGAAATGTAGCTTCAGAAGTTCCGACACCAAATCGGCTTGGCGGCTGCTATAGCACCTGAGAGTTAGGCATCCCCTTCGACACCCCTTTGGTGCGGTTTGCCTACCTTCAAGTACTAGAGCAGCAGCCAGACTGAATTGGTGTATATTTGTAATATGCTCAACATGCTGCATGGGTGTCACCGAGGGTGTTGCCGAACTTGGGGGGGGGGGGGGGGGGGCTTAGAGGGACCCTTTGCTGTTTTATAGATTTTGATATTGCACTCTCCTGTGATAACGCCAATGGAGAGCGGAAAACTGGAGGGCTAGAAAATCATAAGTACTCTTTGCTGCTTTGGATCGCGTTCAAATTTCGTTGAGTAGTTTGAAAGATCCCTAGTGGTTCCAGCCAGTACAGGAGAGTTAAAATTGCTGTCGCACAGTACTCCGAAGGGGTGTGATCACGTTCGATGAGGATGCAACCCCACAGTGTACTTCGAGAAGGATTGAAGCGCTCGAGGGTGTCAGCTGTGTCAAAGGTTGTAAAGAATGTCTTCATGGGGCCCATCCGCACTGGGAACTATCGTTTCCGACGGCGAATTGTATGAGGACTAATGCCCCAGGGAAAAGGGAGGTCTCACTGACGCCGTTTCTGCCTCCCCTGAGAACTTTTCGTGTCTATACTGAGCGGTGGTCTGTCTGAAATGTTTTCCTCGGCCGCCAGTAAGAAAACCGCGTGAATGCTGGATGTCGTGTTTCTGACCTCCATCACAGACACATCAAACGAAGTGGTGCCGCGCGGGATTAGCCGAGCGGTCTCAGGCGCTGGAGTCATGGACTGTGCGGCTGGTCCCGGCGGAGGTTCGAGTCGTCCTTCGGGCATGGGTGTGTGTGTTTGTCCTTAGGATAATTTGGGTTAAGTAGTGTGTAAGCTTAGGGACTGATGACGTTAGCAGTTAAGTCCCATAAGATTCACACACATTTTGAACATTTTGAACGAAGTGGTGAAATGTGGGTAAGAGGGGCTGTGACGACCATCTCATCGTCTGACACACAGCGGCGTTGGGCAGAATTGTGGTGAAATTTGGTGCCAAAGTGACATCATCAATCAATACTACAGCTCACATGAGCTTCTGAGCTTTGGGCTTCTTTTTCCGCATGTGTTGATACCTAGCTGTTGAAAGCGTCGCCAAGCCAGAGGGTGACGTCACAAGGTGCCACACTTTTCCATCTTTACAGAGGACAAGCACCTCTGAGACAAATTTCAAACTTACACCTCGCAGTGAGAGACAATCCTTTAATTTTGTTCCGCAGTGTGGTAGACGGAGAAATTTCGTGGGAAATATTCAGCAATGCTGTTCGCGCCTCGGACTATGGTGTGGCTTCAGAAGTAGAGACGCAGATGTATATCCACTGAGAAAGGCGCCATAAACGCTTGCAACACCGGGAAATAAGGCTAACGGAACAACACGACGCCAGCAAGTAGGAGCGCTTAGTGAGCGAGCGTGCGGCGGTGAATCACAGCCTCTGACCAGCGACTTCTCCAACCCGCCCCGCCAGCCGGCCGTCCGGCTATCTGATGGAGTTTGTCATAAAGAGCAGCTACCCTTCGGTCCCCGCCCACTGGCGCAGCGTCGGATCCAGTTTCGTTCCTGGGGGAGCGCTACATCTCGCCTGGCCACTCCTTCCGTGGGCCGGAATGACTGTCCCGTGGGGGAAAAGAGTCGTAACTTGGCCGCGGCAGCCAGGCCGAGGTTACAGGCGAGCGTAAATACCCGCCCATCTGAGAGAGGGACGTACCCTGGAGCGGCCAGTATTGTGCGCGGAAGGATTTTAAGATTCCACCGTAATTTTTTGTCGGAATTAAATGTAAAGTTACAATGTGAAAGCTTGGACAGTAATCGTTGCGTGTGGTGAGTTTAGCGTATTCTATGTAGCACAAAATGGGAGTAAGACAGGGTTGTAGCCTATTCCCGATGTTATTCAATCTGTATATTGAGGAAGCAGTAAATGAAACAATAGAAAAATTCGGTGTAGGAATTAGAATCGATGGAGAAGAAATAAAAAGTTTGAGGTTCGCCGATGACATTATAATTCTGTCAGAGACAGCAAAGGGCCTGGAAGAGCAGCTGAACGGAATGGACAGTGTGTTGGAAGGAGGATATAAGATGAACATCAACAAAAGCAAAACGAGGATAATGGAATGTCGTCGAATTAAATCGGGTGATGCTGCGGGAATTAGAATAGGAAATGAGACGCTTAAAGTAGTAAATGAGTTTTCCTATTTGGGGAGCAAAATAACTCAGTGGTCGAAGTAGAGAGGATATAAAATGTAGACTGACAATGGCAAGGATAGCGTTCTGAAGAAGAGAAATTTGTTAACATCGAGTATAGATTTAAATGTCAGGAAGTCGTTTCTGAAAGTATTTGTATGGAGTGCAGCCATGTATGGAAGTGAAACGTGGACGATAAATAGTTTAGACAAGAAGAGAATAGAAGCTTTCGAAATGTGGTGGTACAGAAGAATGCTGAAGATAAGATGGGTAGCTCACATAACTAATGAGGAGGTATTGAATAGAATTGGAGATAAGAGAAACTTGTGGCACAACTTGACTAGAAGAAGGTATCGGTTGTTAGGACATGATCTGAGGCATCAAGGGATCACCAATTTAGTATTGGAGGGCAGCGTGGAGGGTAAAAATCGTAGAGGGAGACCAAGAGATGAATACACTAAACAGACTCAGAGGGATGTGGGTTGCAGTAGGTACTGGGAGATGAAGAAGCTTGCACAGGATAGAGTAGCGTGGAGAGCTGCATCAAACCAGTCTCTGGACTGAAGATCACAACAACAACATGTAGCACAATGAATAATCACTATTTTTATGTTAATTGTGTTTGAACATTATCAAACAGAACCTTTCGTGAGTCATTTTTACGACGAAAAGAAATCAGTCTAAGTGCCAACAAGATTCACAACTATAAGTCAGTGGGATAAATTCAAAGCTATGGTAAAACTCGAAACAGGAATTACTGATATGCTTGAGAGACCCCAGCCATGACAAAACTCTTCCATCAGGTGTACAAGATATATGATACACGTGAAAGACCCTCAGACTTGAATAATAATATAGTAGTTCTAATTTCAAAGAAAGCAGGTGCTGACAGGCTCCAGTATTACCGAACTATCAGTTAAATAACTTGTGGTTGCAAAATATTAACACGAATGATTTACAGATGCATGGAAAAGCTGGTAGAAACCGACCGGGGCAAATCAGTTTGGATTCCGGAGAAATGTAGGAACAAGCGAGGCGATACTGACCCTACGACCTCTCTTAGGACATAGGCTAAAGAAAAGCAAACCTACGTTTATAGTATTTCCAGAGTTAGAGAAAGCTTTCAAAAGTGTTGACTGGAACACTCTTCTTTGAAATTCTGAAAGCAGCAGGGCTAAAATACAGGGAGCGTAAGGCTATGTACAACTTGTACAAAAAACAGATGGCAGTTACAAGAGTCGAGGGGATGGAGTGGTTGAAAAGGGAGTGAGACAGGGTTTGTACTGTATGACCGTTGTTATTCAATCTGTACATTGAACTAGCACTGAAGGAAACCAAAGAAAAATTTGGAGTAGGAATTACAGTTCAGGGAGAAGAAATAAAAACTTTGAAGTTTGCCGATGACTTTGCATTTTGTCAGAGGCAGCAAAGAACTTGGACGAGAAGTTCCACGCAATCGGCAGTGTCTTGAAAGTAGCACTGAAAGTAGGATATGGGGTGAATATTAACTGAAACAAAACAAGGATAATGGAATGTAATCGAATTAAATCAGCCGTACTGAGAGTATTAGATTAGGAAATGAGGTGCTTAAAGTAGCAGACGAGTTTTGTTATTTGGGCAGCAAACTAACTGATGATGGCAGAAGTAGAGAGAGATAAAAATTTGACTGGCAATGGCAAGAGAATCATCTTTGCAGAAGAGAAATTTAACATCGAACATAGGTTTAAGTGTTAGGAAATCTTTTCTGAAGGTTTTTGTCTGGAGTGTAGGGCATGTGTGGAAGTGAAATATGGATGACAAACAGTTTGGACAAAAAGAGAATAGAAGCTTTTGGAATGTGGTGCTACAGAAGAATGCTGAGGAGTAGGTGGGTAGATCACGTGACTAATGAGGAGGTACTGAATAGGACTGAGGAGAACAGAAATTTTGTGGCACAATTTGACTAGAAGAAGGAATCGGGTGATAGGACACATTCTGAGGCGTTAAGGGATCACCAATTTAGTATACAGGGAAATGTGGGGGCTAAAAAGCGTAGATGGAGACCAAGAGGTGAATAGAGTAAGCAGATTGAGAAGGTTGTAGGTTGAAGTAGTTATCGGAGATTAAGAGACATGCACGGGATAGACTAGCATGGAGAGCTGTGTCAAACCAGTCTTCGGACTGAAATCCACAAAATAACAATAAAAGTCAGTTATAAACTGGAACATTACGAGAGACGATCCGAAATTAAGTTTCGTCTTTATTTTTCATAAGGAAATTTCATTGCCAGAAACAAATACATCATGGTATCATGAACTGTACACTCTGCATTGTTTTTCGATAATTGAGACATTTTCCGTAGCGTGCAATCAGTTTGGGGAAACTCTGTGCCCTGCGATGCAGATTCAAGGAATTGGCACACTGCCTGCGCTACCTCATCGCTTGTTTGGAGGTAAAGTCCGGAGAGTGCGGCTTTCATTCGTTACAGGGGCATGATCGGGGCTTTAGGCCGGGTGATCCAATCTTTCCCATCTGAAGCGACGAATCTGATCCTTTGTGAGTCTTGTATTGTGTGGTTCTAGGTTGCCGTCCAAGAGCACAACACCTTCAGTCCACAGCCATTGTCTCTTTCGTCGAGTACCAAAGTTTGTGAGGGTATCGCAGCAGCGTGCTGCATTGATGGATCTTGCTAGAGCAAATGAAGGAGAATCCCAGCATTCGCCTCCCACAACATTGTGGCCAGTGTGACAGTTTGAATTTTTTCCTCGCTGCTGTAGTGGAGTGCTTCAACGTCATTGAGGTTGTCTTGGATTCTGGCATGAAGTAGTGCATCCCTATGGTCTGTGATGATTCTGAACAGGAACTCATTTCCCTGTCCCACGTAACAAATCAAGCGATCGAGGCTCTTCTCAAGTCTTACACTCTTGCGATCTGGGGTCACTTTTCGGTAACCCATCTTGGAGCGTGTAATGGGCCTGAGAACGGCCATATGCAGTGTGGACGCCCTGTCTCACACCATTGTACGCCTGTCCGCTAACACCGTGTCCTGTACTCGTGGATGAGGGACGCTCACTTCGACCTTCATCCTCCACACCGTGCCTTCCTTCCCTGAACGTCCAACATCAGCGACCAACCATATGGCGATACCTGACCACTCCACCATATACCGTCTCCAGGCGTTCATGGTTGACAGAGGCACTGGTCCCACATGCTCATTCATACCGGATAACAACACGCACTTGCGTTGACGACCACGTTGTCAGTTCACGCCCGTCTGCCATCGTGGTGTGTACTCGAATAACCTCGGGCACGCCGGTCTGCTGCTACTCTCCCTCCTTTGTTGTTCTATGCATGCGTTGTACCTCCTGCGCTGTCGCCCCTTCCGCTGTTGAACCAGCAACGGGTGTGAATTCATATGGATTTGTTCATTACACCTGGAATACTATCTACGCTTTCAAAAATATGATGAAACTTACTTTCGGAGCGCCCCTCGTAGTTAAAGACGCCTTATAAGGTGACAGAAAACACAAGCCTTCGGAAGAAAATCACGCACCCTTAAGCTGGGACTACAACCACTTAAGAGGGATTATGTAAAGACTGACATACCAAGCTCGACATAAGCTCCCTTTGGAGGGATACAGGGGACCAGATTTAGTGTCCACAGTAGCGAATAGAACGAATATGTTGGAAATAGACTTTTCAGAAAAGCCTCTAAGGGCACTACAGTCGAACCAAGGACTTCTGCGTTACTTGTTGTCAACACTAAAAGCGTGACTACAGAGGTTGTGCTGAATGATGCAACCAATATCGAAAAGTTAAAAAATTTCAGTGACAGGGGAGATATCACAAAGGGAGTCCCACAGGGCTCAATTTTGGAACCATTACTATTCCTTATACTTGTGACTGACGTTCCACTTAACGTTCAACAAGCAAAATCGGTATTTTTTGTAGACGATACCAGTGTCATAAGAAATCTCATTAGAGAGAAGGCACAAAAGAGTTGGTAAATGCTATTTTCCAAAGAATTATTAAGTGGTTCTCTGAAAATGGCTTCTAAATTTTGATAAAAAAAGCACACTTTCAGTTTTGTACAACAAATGCTTGTGCCAGTAACTGCTTTAGCCTCCGTAATGTCTGACGGAATAATTTTCTAGGGGTGGTGATAACTCATCACTTAGAAAGTATGGATTGCAACGAAGCGAGCAGGAAAATTAACATGTGGTGTTTACTCACGGTCGTCTACTGAGGAGCTAGACATTTTAGCTGCGCCGTCACAATACGATATTCGCAAATAAAAATTCGTCATAAATAATTCATCACAATTTGAGAACAGTGATATACACGCCGACAACACTAGAGGGAAAAAATTACTTTTATTATCCATTGTTAAATCTGTCGGTGGCTCAGAGAGGAGTTCAGTATGCAGCAACAAAAATGTTTGATCATTTACCCGGTAACGTAAAATGTCTGACAGGAAGTAAAACAAGTTTCAGATTTAACTGTAAATCATTTCTCTTGGACAACACCTTCTTTTCTGTCTACGAATTTCTACTTAACTGGTATCCAGTAAAAAAAAAAAAGAAATTATAAATGTTGTTGCATGAGTAAGACTAAAAATAATAATGTGTTCATTAATCTTAATACTAATCACGTATACGTATCTTGAAAACTGTCTCTTTCCACGTCATTTTGATAAGAGACTCGTTCAAATAGTCTGTGGAACGGTGAGTTAATATTTAGGACTGTATCGTGATATTTTAGGTCCCCATGTTCGCTTGCCAAGTTAGATTTCTCACACTGTTCTAACTGGCCCCAGGTGCCGCGGGAGGCTCCGTTTCAAGCACGACAGTCTCGGCACAGTAGTCGGTCGCCAGCGAAGCGCTCCCGCCGAGCGAGTGTTGATCACAGACAGGGCCGCGTCCCGCCGGCGCGGAGAATTCATTCAGCGTGCGGGCCACGCATTGTGGACCCACAAAGGCCAGCCGGAAGGCCGAACATGCGCTGCAGCGTGCACGTGGGGCACACGTGGCGCCGGCCGTGCGACACGGCGATATCAATGGGCGTCGCACGACACGGGCCCCGCGCCGCACGTGCCCCCTGATGTTGTCACGTCCATCTCCTTTCCGGCGCGTTTCCTATTTGCCGACAGCGCCACTGCACAAACGACTTCTTCCGAACAAGAACAGGCGCAGTCGCCTCACACGATCTCTCGTACCACACTTATTATCTTTGCATTTGAATATCAGCGGCTTTAGACAATATTGGTTCAAATGGCTCTGAGCACTATGGGACTTAACATCTGAGGTCATCAGTCCCCTAGAACGTAGAACTACTTAAACCTAACTAACCTAAGGACATCACACACATCCACGCCCGAGGCAGGATTTGAACCTGCGACCGTAGCGGTCGCGCGGTTCCAGACTGAAGCGCCTAGAACAACTCGGCCACACCCGCCGGCTTTAAACAATATTACCGCAATACTAAAGCAAATGTTTTAACATGTATGCGTGCTGGTTGTTGTGCTCCATTAACTGCATTTCGTATAATAAAAAAGAGCATGACTCTCCCCTGACCTAAATCCGGGAACAATACCACCACGAAAGGCTAAAATGGTCATTAGAGTTGCCATACCTAACGGTTTTCAGGGGGCAACAAAAATTAAATTTCACAAGCTGCGACATCGTCACGAATGGAACAGTGATCCGAAAATGCAGACTAAAATTGTTTATTTCACTTCTGTGATCACAAACATTGTACGTCCTCTGACTACCGGTTTCGGTCAGCAATGACCATCTTCAGATCTATTTTATAAAGAACATGTCGTAATTCACTGAAGCCACAGTGGCAAAGCTGAAGATGGTCATTGCTTATCGAGACCGGTAGTCTGAGGACCTACAGTATATGTGATCATGGACGTGAAATAAAGAAATTTATCTAAAAATTTAAATTTCAGTATGTGATATAATTATTGATCGAATTTGAAAATTTGAAATACTGCCATAATCTACCCATTAAGAGCTAAAGTCTTAAACTATAGGTTAAGTACAGTAAGTCTAGTATCAAAGTTAGAAACTGTGTACATGGCTTGAGGCACGCACTGCGCGGAAATTACCCAGACTATATTCATCTAGTATTTGAAAGTGAGAGTACTTACCGACTTCCAAGAAACTTGACGAATCCTTCCGAAACTACTCTCTGGCACGCACCCTCAAAATAACGAATATTTAATTAGCATGACGCGTTTCTGGAGCGTGCTGCCATCATCAGAAGCGTTCCAGTTGCGTATACATTACATTAATTAGAAGTGCGGTTCGTTTGCTGTGTGTCCCAGTGGGGTAATGTGTCGAAGTACAATCATTTTTGTTGGAAACGTAGTTGTCTATCGTACACAGATCGGTGACAAACACATTACAGTCCGCGCGGGTTAGCCGCGCGGTCTGGTGCGCCTTGTCACGTTTCGCGGCCGCGCGGGATTAGCCGAGCGGTCATCGGCACTGCAGTCATGGACTGTGCGGCTGGCCCCGGCGGAGGTTCGAGTCCTCGCTCGGGCATGGGTGTGTGTGTTTGTCCTTAGGGTAATTTAGGTTAAGTAATGTGTAAGCTTAGGGACTGGTGACCTTAGCAGTTAAGTCCCATAAGATTTCACACAAATTTTTGAACACGTTTCGCGCGGCTGTCCCCGTCAGAGGTTCGAGTCCTTCCTCGGGCATGACTGTGTGTGTTGTCCTTAGCGTAAGTTAGTTTAAGTTAGATTTAGTAGTGTATAAGCCTACGGACCGATGAACTCATCAGTTTGGTCCTATAGGAACTTCCCACAAATTTCCAATTACAAACACATTACAGCCTAACACTTCCTCATACAGATGTTTACATAATTCCAAAGAGCCTGGAGTGCCGGCCGGAGTGGCCGTGCGGTTCTAGGCGCTACCGTCTGGAGCCGCGCTGCCGCTACGGTCGCAGGTTCGAATCCTGCCTCGGGCATGGATGTGTGTGATGTCCTTAGGTTAGTTAGTTCTAAGTTCTAGGGGACTGATGACCTCAGAAGTTAAGTCCCATAGTGCTCAGAGCCATTTGAACCATTGTTTTTTGACCGTGATGTAAACATCTGTATTAGTCCACCACATTGTTATTGCAGCTGGAAGGGCGCTTCGGTCGGCTTATTGTGAGTTTTTGTCGCGATATTTCACGAAGAGACGCTGAACCACTTCGGTATTACATGCTCAGTGCGATGTGTTTTCCGTAGTCATCTTTGTACTTGTTTACTGTAATGTTATCTCATGTTCCCGACAACGGACACAGATGCTAAGTGCAATAATTTCGTGGTCGGTTAGTACGTGAAAGTGTTAAGCTGTGATGTGTTTGTCACTGTGCACTTTGTGCCAGAAAATTGTGAATCCAACAAAAATGACTGTATTTCGACACATAACGCCACTGGCACACACAGCAAACGAACTTAATCACACTTCATAGTGATATAATCTACATGTAACTTGGACGCACCTGATGATGGCAGCATACTTCCGAAACGCGTCGTGCTAATAAAAATGGCTCTGAGCACTATGGGACTCAACTGCTGTGGTCATTAGTCCCCTAGAACTTAGAACTACTTAAACCTAACTAACCTAAGGACATCACACACATCCATGTCCGAGGCAGGATTCGAACCTGCGACCGTAGCAGTCTCACGGTTCCGGACTGCGCGCCTAGAACCGCGAGACCACCGCGGCCGGCGTGTGCTAATAAAAGATTGGTAAAAAGTGACTGGAGCGGTAGAAATCATTTCGTAAATTTACGATGCAGTCACAATCCTCAAAAAATTCCATGTAACATAGATAAATTGAAGTAAAAAGAAAAACAGTGAAATAAAAAAGTTTATCGCTTACTAAATTTTCAGTCACGCAGTAAAACTTCATCATTACGCGTGCCGTTTAGATACAGGATGCTTCACAACGTTTGGACGATTCCAAATTTGAATAATACACAATACAATCGCGAAACGAAGTTGAACATTTTGCACAAGTCTACTTATGAAATAGTGTATCGGACAAATGACGACCATGCGCGGCTACATAATGCTCGAGGCGTTTCACCCAGGTTTTGAACACATCTTTCGTAACTACTGGAGGAATTATAGAAATTTCATCGTGAATTCGATCTTTTAATTATTGCAAGCTTCTCGGTCGGTCGGAGTACACTTTCGCCTTCAAATAGCCCCATAGGTAAAAGTCTGACAGAGTTAAGTCAGGCGAAAGAGGCGGCCATTCGACATAAGCGCGTTTGGAAATTACGCGGTTACCAAGCACTTCACGAAGAACTTGCAAGGCCTTGTTGTTGGATGTGTGACATGTCGCGAGCAGGAATTGGATATCGCGACTCAATTCTGAAATGCTTACGAAAGGCACGTTGCACACGCACTGCAGATTCGCTGCAGCGAAAATAACGCGAACACGCGATGTTGCTTCAGCCAGTACCACCCGATTACTGACCAATATGAAACACCTTAAACACTAGTTAAATCTGCAGGTACTCGTGCCTGTTGTCATTGAAGTTAAAATCTTCTGGGTTGTTAGGCCACATCATATTTCTTCATACAATCGACGTTTCGACCCCTCTGCTGGGATCGTCTTCAGGATCTTGTGGTGTCCACAGCGCCCAATCTACAGTGCAGTCCTAGTAGACTGCCTGTGAATTGCTTCAACTCTTCCTTTAATCCGACCTGGTACCGATGCCAAACACTCTAGCAGTACTCGAGAATAGGTCTCACTAGCGTCTTATATGCGAATTCCTTTTCAGATGGGCCACACTTTCCCAAAATTCTCCCAATGAACCAAAGTAGACCATTCGCTTTCCTTACCACAATCCTCAAATGCCCGTTCCATTTCAAAACATTTTTCAGTGTTATGCCCAGATATTTAAACGACGGGACTGTGTCAAGCAGGTCATTCTTAATTTTTTCATTTCATTTATTGCATATTTAAAAACTTGCAGCCTGTTTTAAAAAGTAGGTCGTACATTTTGCCATTTTACATGTTACAGTACATTGATCCACATTTATAACAAAATTTGTTTTGAACAATGAAACTAGAGTAACAATAGTGATTTAACACTGGTATAAAATGAACGTAATTCGAGAAAAAGGAAATAGAAACTGTTTATTTAAGAAGAAGCTAATAGATGATAGGAGACGTTTTTAATAGAAGATGTCCCACCAGCTGGCGATTCCAGATGGGAGGGCATCAGAACCAGTTCGAGCCTGTCCCATGTGGGGCAGCAATTTGCGTAGATCAAAGTACAAGGATGACAATACTAGTGGCGTACCCGATCATTACGGGTTTGTTTTTCCTACTCATCTGCATTAACTTACATTTTTTGTACATTTAGAGCTAGCTGCCATTTATCACATCAACTAGAAATTTTCTCTAAGTCATCTTGTATCCTCTTACAGTGACTCAGCTTGTACACCATAGAATCATCAGCAAACAACCGTAGATTGCTACCCACCCTGTCCGCCAGATCATTTATTTATATAGAAAATACTAGCGTTCCTATCACACTTCCCTGGTGCATTACTGACGATTTATGTCTGATGAACACTCGCCGTCGAAGGCCCCAATGCTGTAATGCATAAAGAAAAACCTTTTCTCTAGTAAGAAAAATGTAAACACCTCGTATGTAATGTAAAAACGTTTGCAAACATGGAAATAATCATGTTCTGTTATATTATTGGACCAGTGTGATGTGAAATTTATAGAAGAAATCCTCGCTGCCGTCTGACGATGGGTTCAAGGGTGAAACTTGCTACAGCGAAATACACTCATGCTCACAAATTAAGGATAATGCTGATACATGATGAAACAAAGCTCTGCTGGGCGATTTGCGGGTTTAAATCACCTCGGGGTATGATCATGCGGTGCATTTGACCTGCGGTCATCGCACGGTGGCGCTGGCAGCAGTCCACATGCGCGGAGGTGTGTTGGTGCTTGTCAGAGTACGGTGCAGCGAGTAAGTGTGCAGACGTTTTCAGACGTGCTAATGGTGACTGTGTGTTGACCGTGTGCCACAAAGTGTGATCTCAAGATTATGGCAACGATTCCAGCAGACAGGAAACGTGTCCAGGCGCTACAGTGCAGGACGCCTACAGTGTACAACACCACAAGTAGACCGATATCTCACCATCAGTGCCCGCAGACGGCCACGGAGTACTGCAGGTAGTCTTGCTCGGGATCTTACCGCAGCCACTGGAACAGTTGTCTCCAGACACACAGTCTGCAGAATTCTGAACACACATTGTTTATTCGGCCGGAGACCTACAACGTACATTCCACTGACCCCTGCTCACAGGAGAGCCCGTTAAGCCTGATGTCAAGAACACAGTACATGGTCATTGGAACAGTGGTCCCAGGTTCACGGACGAGTCCAGGTATAGTCTGAACAGTGATTCTCTCCGGGTTTCCATCTGGCGTGAACTAGGAACCAGATACCAACCCATCAGTGTCCTTGAAATGGACCTGTACGGAGGTCGTGGTTTGATGATGTGGGGTGGGATTATGATTGGTGCACGTACACCCCAGCATGTCTTTGACAGAGGAACTGTAACTGGTCAGGTGTATCGGGACGCTATTTTGCACCCAGTACATCCACCTATTCGGGGGTGCAGTGGGTCCCACCTTCCTCTTGTTGGATGATAACGCACAGCCCCATCGAGCTGCCATCGTAGAGGAGTACCTTGAAACAGAAGATATCAGGCGAATGGAGTGACCTGCCTGTTCTGCAGACCACGAGCACGTCTGGGATGCTCTCGGTCGACGTATCGCGGCACGTCTTCAAACCCCTACGACACTTTAGGAGCTCCAATAGATACTGGTGCAAGAATGGGAGGCTATACCCCAGCAGCTGCTCGACCACCTGATCCAAAGTATGCCAACCCGTTGTGCGGCCTGTGTACGTGTGCATTGTGATCATATCCCATATTGATGTCGGGGTACATGCTCAGGAAACAGTGGGGTTTTGTAGCACATGTGTTTCGGGACGGTTTTCTCAACTTATCATTAATACCGTGGACTTACAGATCTGTGTCGTGTGTGTTCCCTATGTGCCTATGCTGTTAACGCCAGTTTTGTGTAGTGCCACGTTATGTGGCACTTCATTCTGCAATTATCCTTAATTTATGAACATGAGTGTAGATCACTCATCAACAAGTGTGACTGGTTGCAGATATATCTTTAGTTATATTTACGATAACAGCTGCTGTGCACTCAAACCAACGTGGATTAAGAAATGCCCAACTCCTGAAACAGGTTTGTACGGGACGATAATGGGCGAGCACAACTTGTTACAGTAAGTTGCTCCACAGTGTCTGGGAGAAGCAATTACTAACACAGGTGCGCTGGCACGCACGGAATGCCGCCGGCCAGCACTGGGTAAACGAGCGGCCCTACTAGCTACGTACGACGGCCTCCCGCCGACCTCGCCCCGCTGGCGCTTCCTGGGTTCGCCGACCGCTCGTAACGCGCCAGCTGCTGTGAAGCGCTCCGGCCGGCCCTAAGTGGCTTCTCCGCGTTATTGGGTCGGCCGTCCGGTTATCGCCGGCGCTGATGAATATGCAGCCGCGGTAAGGACTTCTTTATTACGCGGAATGCCTTGTAATCTCCCAGAAGCTGTTCTAATGGGCCGGTAGCCGCCTCGTGCGCTGCTTCATTACGGAGAGCTGGGAGGCGCGGCCAGTTAGGCGATGCTTGGTGATTCGGACCTCACGGAGCCGTGATCGGGAACTTAGCGCTGAGCAATTAGCCGCGTGCGCAGCACTTTGGAAAACGATGCATTATCTGACTCACCAGCGCGGCCTTGTCAAGTCTGGCGAAGGAAACCGCTAGCAGCGTTAAGTTCTGTCTCAAGACTTGCTGACGTTGATCTGGCGATGCAGAGTGCGCCCAACGGATATCTTCTAAGACTTCCTCCTACTGAACATGACCTTTTAGGCTGTAACTTCCAAGGTACGGTCGTCTCCCGAAAACGATATTTTGTTCTGGGTACCATATCCAGAATTGGTTCGTTTTCATTGGACACTGCTTCGATCTCGCGTCTTGCGTTCTCCATTTGCTGTTCCGTGTCATGCCAAATGATAATGAAGTAGGCACACTGCGATTTACGTGTTTATTCCCACATCGCCACGGCGGCAGAAGCTGCTAGAAATATCAACAGCCAGCTTGGATGGAAGAGCTTTGGAACATGTTGTATGCTCGCGTATTATGACATTTTTGGAGACCGAAAATCTCCCCTGTGGAAATAAACATGGGTTCCGAAAACAACGATCACGTGAAACCCAGCTCGCTCTGTTCGGCCACGAGACCCAGAAAGCTGTAGATAGAGGTGCCCAGGTATACGCCATGTTCCTTTGACTTCCGGTAGGCCTTCGACAGAGTCCCGTCCTGCCGCCTAATGAACAAACAATGAACAAACTACTAGCTCACGGAATATCAGAGCAACTGTGTGATATATAAGTGATTTTTCAGGATAAAAAATGCTCCTTTTTTTACCTGACTAGGTAGCAGATTTACTAATTTTTTCATGGCTGTAGTTTTCAGCAACTGTAGTTTATATTTTTCAGAATAAAATTCAGTCGTCAGCTGCATATCTACATTTTATTACACCTTACCGTCTTCGGTAAATTAATGTGTCATCTTCAGAAGCCTACAAAATTAGGGAGATTATAAATCTTTAGATCTTATCTATACTTTTATGTGAAGTGTAAGAAGACTGTTATATAAGAAGTATATTACAGGAATTTACTTAGTATTGGTTTAGCAGACGCTAACATCATCTTCGTAGAAACATAAGGTAAATATACATTGAAGAGGCAAAGGAAGTGGTACACCCGCCTAATTTCGGTAGGGCCCCCACGAGCTAGCAGAAGTGCTGCAATACGACGTGGCATGGACTCAACTAATGTCTGAAGTAGTGCTGAAGGGAACTGACACCACGAATCCTGCAGGGCTGTCCATAAATCCGTAAGAGTAAGAGGGGGTGGAGATCTCTTCTGAACAGCACGTTGCAACGCATCCCAGACATGCTCAATAATGTTCGTGTCTGGGGAGTTTAGTCGCCAGCGGAAGTTTTTTTAACTCAGAAGAGTGTTCCTGGAGCCACTCAGTAGCGATTCTGTACGTGTGGGGTGTCTACATCTACATCTATATTCCGCGAGCCACCTTACGGTGTGTGGCGGAGGGTACTTATTGTACCACTATCTGATCCCCCCTTCCCTGTTCCATTCACGAATTGTGCGTGGGAAGAACGACTGCTTGTAAGTCTCCGTATTTGCTCTAATTTCTCGGATCTTTTCGTTGTGATCATTACGCGAGATATATGTGGGCGGTAGTAATATGTTGCCCATCTCTTCCCGGAATGTGCTCTCTCGTAATTTCGATAATAAACCTCTCCGTATTGCGTAACGCCTTTCTTGAAGTGTCCGCCACTGGAGCTTGTTCAGCATCTCCGTAACGCTCTCGCGCTGACTAAATGTCCCCATGACGAATCGCGCTGCTTTTCGCTGGATCATGTCTATCTCTTCTATTAATCCAACCTGGTAAGGGTCCCATACTGATGAGCAATACTCAAGAATCGGACGAACAAGCGTTTTGTAAGCTACTTCTTTCGTCGATGAGTCACATTTTCTTAGAATTCTTCCTATGAATCTCAACCTGGCGCCTGCTTTTCCCACTATTTGTTTTATGTGATCATTCCACTTCAGATCGCTCCGGATAGTAACTCCTAAGTATTTTACGGTCGTTACCGCTTCCAATGATTTACCACCTATGGCATAATCGTACTGGAATGGATTTCTGCCCCTATGTATGCGCATTATATTACATTTATCTACGTTTAGGGAAAGCTGCCAGCTGTCGCACCATGCATTAATCCTCTGCAGGTCCTCCTGGAGTACGTACGAGTCTTCTGATGTTGCTACTTTCTTGTAGACGACCGTGTCATCTGCAAATAGCCTCACGGAGCTACCGATGTTGTCAACTAAGTCATTTATGTATATTGTAAACAATAAAGGTCCTATCACGCTTCCCTGCGGTACTCCCGAAATTACCTCTACATCTGCAGATTTTGAACCGTTAAGAATGACATGTTGTGTTCTTTCTTCTAGGAAATCCTGAATCCAATCACAAACCTGGTCCGATATTCCGTAAGCTCGTATTTTTTTCACTAAACGTAAGTGCGGAGCCGTATCAAATGCCTTCCTGAAGTCCAGGAATACGGCATCAATCTGCTCGCCAGTGTCTACGGCACTGTGAATTTCTTGGGCAAATAGGGCGAGCTGTCCTGCTGGAATAGCCCAAGTTCGTCGGAATGCACATTGGACATGAATGGATGCAGGTGATCAGACAGGATGCTTACGTACGTGCCACCTGTCAGAGTCGTATCTAGACGTATCAGGGATCACGTATCATTCCAACTGCACACGCCCCACACAGTTACAGAGCCTCCGCTAGCTTGGGAACAGTCCCCTGCTGACGTGCAGAGTCCATGGATTCATGAGGTTGTGTCCATACCCGTACACGTCCAATACCCGTACACGTCCATCCACTTGATGCAATTTGAAACGAGACTAGGCCGACCAGGCAACATATTTCCAATCACCAACAGTCCAATGTCGGTATTGGCGGGCCTAGGCGGGGCGTAAAGGTTTGTGTCGTGCAGTCATCAAGGGCACACGAATGGGCCTTCGGGTCCGAAAGCCCAGATCGATGATGTTTCGTTGAATGGTTCGCACGCTGTTGATTGCCCAGCTTTGAAATCTGCTGCAGTTTGCGGAAGGGTTGCACTTCTGTCTCTTTGAAAGATTCTCTTCATTCGTCGTTGGTCCCGTTCTTGCAGGGTTTTTTTTCTGGCCGCAGCGATGTCGGAGACTTGATGTTTCAACGGATTCCTGATATTCAGAGTACATTCGTGAAATGGTCATATAGGAAAATCCCCACATCATAGTTACCTTGGGGATGCTTTGTCCCATCGCTTGTGCGCAGACTGTAACACCACGTTCAAGCTAACTTAAATCCTTAATAACCTGTCATCGTAGCAGCAGTAACCGATCTAACAACTGCGACATGCACTTGTCTTATATAGGCATTGCCGACCGCAGATCCGTATTCTGCCTGTTTACATGTCTCTATTTGAATGCGCGTGTCTATACCAGTTTCTTCGGCGCTTCAGCGTATTTCCAGAAATGTAAATATTGTATGTGATTATTGTGAACACAGATTGACATTTTACAGTAACTGAATCACACATGTTTATATGTCTGACTGTTGTGCTGGCAGCAGACTTTTTAAGGTATATTGTTCGTGGAAAACATGTCTGATTCGCGTTGCTAACAACAGATCTGTCAGATATCAATTTGGGTGCATACAAACCGCATAAAAGCCTATCCTGAAAGACAGGCATGGACAACCGGTTATGGACAAGGACACGAATTTTCTTAGTATCCACCGTATTTCGTAATTCAATTCTTTGTTCAGTCTCTCTCTCTCTCTCTCTCTCTCTCTCTCTCTCTCTCTCTCTCTCTCTCTCTTTCTCTTTCTCTCTCACTCCCCTCCTTCCCTCCCGCCCTCCCCCTCTCCCCAAATATAACCGTCAAAGAGTACTTTGCATGACACAATGCCTAAGATTTTAATAATAATAATAATAATAATAATACCCGGCCGGTGGGGCCGAGCGGTTCTAGGCGCTTCAGTCTGGAACCGCGCGACCGCTACGGTCGCAGGTTAGAATCCTGCTTCGGGCATGGATGTGTGTGACGTCCTTAGGTTAGTTAGGTTTAAGTAGTTCTAAGTTCTAGGGGACTGATGACCTCAGATATTAAGTCCCATAGTGCTTAGAGTCATTTGAACCATTTAATAATAATAATATTATAAAATTTATAAAATATATTAATAGAATCGTAGGAATGAGTTTACGTCAGTGGTTAGTTCAGTGCTTTTCCCCCTGGACCCGCGCCTGCACACTCATTCGCGCATAAAAGAATACTGGGCTGGAAGGAAAGACCAACAAGTGTTGATTTCAAGCGATGCTAAGCGACCCGTTCGCGAAAGAAGAAACAAAGTGCTTGAATGTGAGACTAATGGGCCGTTTGAATAAAATGAAAGACGGATTAGGCACAAAGAGAGGTAACTAAGAAAAGAAACAAACAAAAGCCTACGCACCAGTGACAGCTGGAAATTAGGAAGGGCTGCGCCCAGGCCAGCAGAACGTGGAGACGACGCCTTGCTGGTTCATCCAGACACAAACCCGCCCAGCCATCCATTCATTAGCCTGCGGTACGTGTTGTTCCCCGTGGGCGTGGGCTCGCCTCGAGACGCCTCGTAATGACACGTTACACGTCGGTCCCAAGGCGGTGGCGGCGGCAGAGGCGGCCTGGTGCACAGATACGGCTAGTGCGCGAGCGGAGAGGCACATCCGTGCAGGCGTGCGGACGAAACTACTGTGCGAGCCCCTCGCATTCGATGCCAGGGCTCATCACTTGCGTGTTAAAGCGCTCACAGCTCTTGCTAGAATTGTGTAATTAGTCTTCCCGTTTTATTAGTGACTTATCCGATCAGAACTTTATTTGGATTACATACAGGGTGTTACAAAAAGGTACGTCCAAACTTTCGGGAAACATTCCTCACACACAAAGAAAGAAAATATGTTATGTGGACATGTGTTCTGAAACGCTTACTTTCCATGTTATACCTCATTTTATTACTTCTCTTCAAATCACATTAATCATGGAATGGAAACACACAGCAACAGAACGTACCAGCGTGACTTCAAACACTTTGTTACAGGAAATGTTCAAAACGTCCTCAGTTAGCGAGGATACGTGCATCCACCCTCCGTCGCATGGAATCCCTGATGCGCTGATGCAGCCCTGGAGAATGGCGTATTGTATCACAGCCGTCCACAATACGAGCACGAAGAGTCTCTACATTTGGTACCGGGGTTGCGTAGACAAGAGCTTTCAAATGCCCTCATAAATGAAAGTCAAGAGCGTGGAGGCCATGGAATTGGTCCGCCTCTACCAATCCATCGGTCACCGAATCTGTTGTTGAGAAGCGTACGAACACTTCGACTGAAATGTGCAGGAGCTCCATCGTGCATGAACCACATGTTGTGTCGTACTTGTAAAGGCACATGTTCTAGCAGCACAGGTAGAGTATCCGGTATGAAATCATGATAACGTGCTCCATTGAGCGTAGGTGGAAGAACGTGGGGCCCAATCAAGACATCACCAACAATGCCTGCCCAATCGTTCACAGAAAATCTGTGTTGATGACGTGATTGCACAATTGCGTGCGGATTCTCGTCAACCCACACATGTTGATTGTGAAAATTTACAATTTGATCACGTTGGAATGAAGCCTCATCCATAAAGAGAACATTTGCACTGAAATGAGGATTGACACATTATTAGGTGAACCATTCGCAGAAGTGTACCCATGGAGGCCAATCAGCTGCTGATAGTGCCTGCGCACGCTGTACATGGTACGGAAACAACTGGTTCTCCCGTAACACTCTCCATACAGTGATGTGGTCAACGTTACCTTGTACAGCATCAACTTCTCTGACGCTGACATTAGGGTTATCGTCAACTGCACGAAGAATTGCCTCGTCCATTGCAGGTGTCGTTCTAGGTCTTCCCCAGTCGCGAGTCATAGGCTGGAATGTTCCGTGCTCCCTAAGACGCCGATCAATTGCTTCCTGTAGGGACACCTTCGTTCTGGAAATCTGTCTCGATACAACCGTACCGCGCCACGGCTGTTACCCCGTGCTAATCCATACATCAAATGGGCATCTGCCAACTCCGCATTTGTAAACATTGCACTAACTGCAAAACCACGTTTGTGATTAACACTAACCTGTTGATGCTACGTACTGATGTGCTTGTTGCTAGTACTGTAGAACAATGAGTCGCATGTCAACACAAGCACCGAAGTCAACATTACCTTCCTTCAATCGGACCAACTGGCGGTGAATCGAGGAAGTACAGTACATACTGACGAAACTAAAATGAGCTCTAACATCAAAATTAGGCGTTTCCGGACACATGTCCACATAACATCTTTTCTTTATTTGTGTGTGAGGAATGTTTCCTGAAAGTTTGGCCGTACCTTTTTGTAACACCCCGTATATACACTGACGGAGAAAAAGCTGCAACACCAAGAAAGAGTTGTGCGACGTAAACAAATGTTGGTAGGCGTGTTTTTACATCTGAAAGATGATGTTTATTCAAATTTTGCGACAGTCGTGTAAGAGTGGCACTAGCAGCAACACTATGAGAATGCAAATCACGTTTGCTTTAAATACATGCTGTAACCGTCGTAAGAGTTAGTTACCTTTGAGACTGGACAAATGGTTCAAATGGCTCTGAGCATTATGGGACTCAACTGCTGAGGTCATTAGTCCCCTAGAACTTAGAACTAGTTAAACCTAACTAACCTAAGGACATCACAAACATCCATGCCCGAGGCAGGATTCGAACCTGCGACCGTAGCGGTCTTGCGGTTCCAGACTGCAGCGCCTTTAACCACACGGCCACTTCGGCCGGCTTTGAGACTGGACATGGTGAGTTGATTTTGGTCAAGAATGCCTTTAAGGCGACAAAGATAGCAATATCAGCACCACACTGAGTTTCAGCGAGGTCGTGTAATAGGGCTACGAGAAGCTGGATGTTCCTTCTGCAACACTGCAGAGAGACTTGACAGGAATGTAGCCACTGTACATGACACTGTACTTGATAGGAATGTACGGTCCCAGGAATACCGGCTCCGGACGGCCACGTGGCACTACGGAGAGGAAGACCACCGTGTTCGGAATATGGTTCTCTCACATCGTACTGCATCTCCAGCAGCAATTTATGCAGCAGTTGGCACCACACTGATACAACAAACTGTTGTAAATCGGTTACTTCAAGTACAGCTCCATGCCAGTCGCCAGGTAGCGTGCATTCCACTGACCCCAAACCACCGCTACCGCGCTGAGTGGCCACCCGGTTTGAGGCGCCATGTCACGGATTGGGCGGCCTCTCCAGGTTCGAGTCCCCCTACGGGCATGGGTGTGCATTTTGATCTTAGCTTAAGTTAGATTAGGTAGTGTGTAAGTCTAGGGACCGATGACCTCAGCAGTTTGGTCCCTTAGGAATTCACACCGCTGTTCGCGACTTCAGTGTACCAAGCGAGAGCTCATTGATTGGCAGGGTGGATGTCGGTTGCATTTTCTTGTGAAAGCTGGTTCTGCCTCGGTGGCAGTGATGACCGTGTGTTGGTTAGAAAGAGGCAAGTTGAGGGCCTGCAACCAACTTGTCTGTGCGCTAGACGCACGAGACTTGCACCTACATAGTCTGGTGTACGATTTCGTATGGCAGCAGGAGGAGTCTCGTGGTTATTCCACGCAGCCTGAGAGCAAATTTGTGCGTCAGTCTGGTGATTCGACCTGTTGTCCGACCATTCGTGAACAGTATTCCAGCGGGTGTTTTCCAACAGGATAACGCTCGTCTGGATACTGCTGTTTGTAACCCAACATGCTCTACAGAGTGCCGACGTGTCGCCTTGGCCTGCTCGATAACCAGATCTGTTTCCAGCTGAGCACAAATGGGTCGTCACCAGCCGACAACTTCAGCGCCATCTACAACGAGCATTAACCGTCCCTGTATTGACCGACTAAGTGCAACAGCCATTGAACTCCATCCCACAAACTGACATCCGGCACCTGTACAACACAGTGCATGCATTTCCTTACGAAAATTTACATTGGAGCAGTAGAATCGTTCTGTAGTCAGCTTCAAATGTCGGTTCTCTAAATTTTCTCAGTAGTGTTTCGCGAAAAGAGAGTAGTCTTCTCTCCAGGTATTCCCATTTCAGTTCACGAACAAAATGAGTAGCTTAGAAGTAGATATCCTCGAAGTAGTGAAGCACCTTTTATCACTTAACGAAAGCAAGTCTTCTGGTCCAGACTATATATCAATTAGATTTCTTTCAGAATATGCTGATGCAATAGCTACATATTTAACAGTGATATACAACCGCTCGCTCGACGAAAGATCCGTACCCAAAGACTGGAAAGTTGCACAGGTCGCACCAATATTCAAGAGAGGTTGTAGGAGTAATCCACCAAATCACAGGCCGTGTGTTCGAACATTTTGAAATACCTCGAAGAGAACGATCTATTCACACACAGTCAACATGGATTTTAGGGAACATCGCTCTTGTGAAACACAACTAGCTCTTTAAATACACGAAGTGTTGAGTGCCTTTGATAAGGAATTTCTAATTAATTCGGTATTTCTAGATTTCCAAAAGGCTTTTGGCACTGTACCACACAATTGCGTGCTTATGCAACATCGCCTATATTATGTGACTGCATTCATGATTTCCTGTCAGGCAGGTCACAGTTCGTAGCAATTTCGGAAAGTCATGAAGTAAAACAGAACTGATTTCCAGCGTTCCTTATATATATATAAACGATTTAGGAAGCAATCTGAGCAGCTGTCTTAGGTTGTTTGCAGATGATGCTGTCATTTATCGTCTAGTAAACTCATCAGAAGATCAAAATAAATTGAAAAAGATTTAGAAAAGATATTGGAATGGTGCGAAAATTGGCAATCGACCCTGAATAATGAAAATTTGAGGTCATCCACCTGAGTTCTAAAAGGAACCTGTGAAACTTCGTTTACTCGACAAATCAATCAAATCTGAAAGCCGTATATTCGACTAAATACCTAGGAATTATAGCTACGAACAACTTAAAGTGGAAAGAACGCAAAGAAAATGTTGTGGGGAAGACGAACCAAAGACTAGGTTTTATTGGCAGAACACTTAGAAGATGTAACATATCTGTCTTAGAGACTGCCTACACTACGCTTGTCCGTCATCTTTTGGAGTGCTGCTGTGCCGTCTGGAATCTTTGCGATAGAGGATTAACGGAGTACATCGAGAAAGTTCGAAGAAGAGCAGCTCGTTTTGTGTTACCGCGAAATAGGGGAGAGAGTGTCACCGACATGATACAAGATTTACGGTGGACGGCATTAAAGAAGGCGTTTTTCGTTGCGGCGGAATCTCCTCACGAAATTTCAATCACCAACCTTCTCCTCCAAATGCGGAAATATTTTGTTGACGCCGGCCTACATAGGGAGAAATGACCATCATAATAAAATAAGGGAAATCACAGCTCGCACGGAAAGATATAGGTGTTCGTTTTTTGCGCGCGCTGTTCGAGACTGGAATAACAGAGAATTATTGTGAAGGTGGTTCGATGATCCCTCTGCCAGGTACTTAAGTGTGATTTGCGGAGTATCCATATAGATGTAGAAGCATCTCCGTAAAACTCGCCTAACCTATCGGTAATAAATCTAGCAACGCATCTCTGAATTGCTTCGACGTCTCTCTTTAATCCAAGCTGGTGGGGATCCCAAGCACTCGAGCAGTACCCAAGAATAGGTTACTCTAGTGTTCTATACGCGATCCCCTTTATATATGAGCCACAGTTCCTTAAAATTTTCCTAATAAATGGAAGTTGACCGTTCGCCTTCCCTGCCGCAGTGCTTACGTGCTCGTTCCATTTCATATCGCTTTGCAACGTTACGCCTAGATATTTAATCGACGTAACTATCTGAAGCAGCGCGCTTTTGATGCTGTACACTTCTCCAGATTCAGAGCAAACTGACATTCATTACACGAAGTAGAAATTTAATCCAAGTTGTCTTGCATCCTCCTACAGTGACTCAACTACGACGCCATCCCGTACACCACTACATCATCAACAAACAGCCGCAGGTTTCTGCTCACCCCTTCCGTCAAACCGTTATGTATATAGAACATAAGGGAGGTCCTATCACACTTCTCTGGGGTATTCCTCATGATACCCTTGTTCCTGATGAACTTCCGCGTCGAGGACCACATATTGGGTTCTATTACTTAAGAAGTCTTTGAGTCTCTCGCTCGTCTAGGAACCTATTCCGTATTCTCGCACCTTTGTTAACAGTCCGCAGTGGGCACGGTGACAAATTCTAATAACTAAAATTTCTGCCACGAACAGTATTCGAACCAGCTGTCCCGATCGTTGACTGCTACTGCGAAACTGCGATTTGACAGCCTTTTGTTGACAGTTTCTGAAGAAGATGCAAGAATTAGGTATATTAATGCGCGAGGTCAGCGTAGTGCTCCTACAAATAAGCCCTACTTTCCCTATTTCTTAGTTCCAATCACTCTTGCGCTATTGTCTGTTTTCTATTGTTATCTACATGTTTTCACTTGAACTGGCCAAAATTCTCTCAAATTCAGAGGGGAAGGGAAAATCCTCTAGTTCTCTCAAGGACAACAAATGGCCTCACACTGTCACAACAGTGTTGCATCTGTCCACGATGTGGAAGCTATCGGCGTAAGTGGGTTGGAGGCGCGCTTTTCGCCGCGAGCCTGCCCATCTGTTTGTGTCGCCTTGATTGATGGCCATTTAATGGTATTAAATCAGGGCACCTCACAGAGTCCAGTTCGGTCTACTAACGCAAACATCGATGCAAACCGCAGCGTGCACCAAATTCGTAGCGCAAGCAACAACCACCTTCTTACTTATCTTTATTCACCAGCCTCGATAAGGTACACGAATTGGCGTATCTTAGAAATAAAAATAGGAGAAATAAGACAGTCAATATTCGTTCATGGAACTCTTGTATGTTCCAAGAGCATTCAGGAGACTGTGTGAGAAGTACTGTTCTAATTAGATAATATTTGTAACGGTCATTTGCCTACATCAGAAACACCTCACAAGCACTTGTTAGTCTTCTCTGAGCCGTGGTGTTTATTTAATTTACAGTTTTGTTGTCACCAGCAAGTAAGTTGAAAAAAAGTCCCATATCAGTGTAATCCTTTTTAAATGTCTCGACGTGTTAAGCAGTAATATATGGAAAATACTCTCACATTCTCTTACGTGCCTTCTCACAGAAACAATAACAAGAGATAGCGTCTACCATATATCTACTGTCCCAACATCGCTGCCGTTGTGGTGGACGGTGGAGTAACAGCCATATGTGGTTCATCCAACTCCTGTTGACTCCAAGAACTATTTACGCCCTCAGTGAGACCGAACAACTGTCTTTAAACAGTACCAGGGAAAAGGGCTGTTCTTAACATCATAATTATAGTCATCCTGCTACAAAATTGCTGCAGTTTATTTGCTATTATGTCGTTTATAAATTTTCTTTAATTGGTTTCTAACTGACCTTAATATTTCATTGTTACTCATATCAAAAGTTATACTAAGCATTCTGAGTCAATTTGCAGATAGTCAATGATCGCGTAATACACTTACGTGCTGTTTAAGATCAGAGTTTGATGTGTTCTTCGTTTTTGTACAAAATATAGTAACACTGAGATTGATGAATATAAAATCTTTGGCGACAGACAAATCTCCAATTCCCAACCAGCAATGGAGGGTGAACATTCGACAGTGCCAACCACTCGTGCTGAAGAAATGTCGGGAAAATCATTGAACAAACGTCAGTCGAAGATCTACATCTACATCTACATTTATACTCCGCAAGCCACCCAACGGTGTGTGGCGGAAGGCACTTTACGTGCCACTGTCATTCCCTCATTTCCTGTTCCAGTCGCGTATGGTTCGCGGGAAGAACGACTGTCTGAAAGCCTCCGTGCGCGCTCTAATCTCTCTAATTTTACATTCGTGATCTCCTCGGGAGGTATAAGTAGGGGGAAGCAATATATTCGATACCTCATCCAGAAACGCACCCTCTCGAAACCTGGCGAGCAAGCTACACCGCGATGCAGAGCGCCTGTCTTGCAGAGTCTGCCACTTGAGTTTATTAAACATCTCCGTAACGCTATCACGGTTACCAAATAACCCTGTGACGAAACGCGCCGCTCTTCTTTGGATCTTCTTTATCTCCTCCGTCAGACCGATCTGGTACGGATCCCACACTGATGAGCAATACTCAAGTATAGGTCGAACGAGTGTTTTGTAAGCCACCTCCTTTGTTGATGGACTACATTTTCTAAGCACTCTCCCAATGAATCTCAACCTGGTACCCGCCTTACCAACAATTAATTTTATATGATCATTCCACTTCAAATCTTTCCGCACGCATACTCCCAGATATTTTACAGAAGTAACTGCTACCAGTGTTTGTTCCGCTATCATATAATCATACAATAAAGGATTCTTCTTTCTATGTATTCGCAATACATTACGTTTGTCTATGTTAAGGGTCAGTTGCCACTCCCTGCACCAAGTGCCTATCCGCTGCAGATCTTCCTGCATTTCGCTACAATTTTCTAATGCTGCAACTTCTCTGTATACTACAGCATCATCCGCGAAAAGCCGCATGGAACTTCCGACACTATCTACTAGGTCATTTATATATATTGTGAAAAGCAATGGTCCCATAACACTTCCCTGTGGCACGCCAGAGGTTACTTTAACGTCTGTAGACGTCTCTCCATTGATAACAACATGCTGTGTTCTGTTTGCTAAAAACTCTTCAACCCAGCCACACAGCTGGTCTGATATTCCGTAGGCTCTTACTTTGTTTATCAGGCGACAGTGCGGAACTGTATCGAACGCCTTCCGGAAGTCAAGAAAAATAGCATCTACCTGGGAGCCTGTATCTAATATTTTCTGGGTCTCATGAACAAATAAAGCGAGTTGGGTCTCACACGATCGCTGTTTCCGGAATCCATGTTGATTCCTACATAGTAGATTCTGGGTTTCCAGAAATGACATGATACTCGAGCAAAAAACATGTTCTAAAATTCTACAAGAGATCGACGTCAGAGATATAGGATCCCGAGACAGAGGTTACCAGTTAATAAGTGGCCAAGAAAATCTTCATATTTGTGTAAAATAATTTATAATTAAAACTAAATAAACAGTAACCAGTCCGTAACCTACAACATTAATTAGAATGCATTTCAGAGACTTCGTTCCATCATCAGGTAAAAATTTAGGTGCGTTGCTTATTCGGAGTGATCTTAGAAAAGCAATGATGTTGAATATTTTTATTTTTTCAAACAGCAGTGACTGTTTTGGCTGTTTTCGCCAGATAGCTCAGAATTTGAAATTTACACCCACTCATTGTTACTATGGCTCCAAAACGTTCCGCGCCTGAGTAAGTATTAATTACTGATGTTTACGTGTAAAATTAATATACATAATACAATACAGTGAAGCGCCAAAGGAGCTGGTATAGGCATGCCTATTCAAATGCGGTGATACGTAAACAGGCAGAATACGGCGCTGCGGTAGGCAACGCCTATGTAAGACATCAAGTGTTTGGCGCAGTTGTTAAATCGGTTGCTGCTGCTACAGTGACAGGTTATCAAGATTTAAGTGAGTTTGAACGTGGTGTTATAGTCGGCGCACGAGCGATGGGACATAGCATCTCCGAGATGGCGATGAAATGGGGATTTTCCCGTGCGACCATTTCACGAGTGTACCGTGAATATCAGGAATCCGGTAAAATATCGAATCTCCGCTAACGCTGCTGCCGGGAAAAGATCCAGCAAGAACGGCTGGCTGGCTGATTTGGGGCAGGGGACCAAACAGTGAGGTCATCGGTCCCATCGGACTAGAGAAGGATGGGGAAGGAAATCGGCCGTGCGCTTTCAAAGGAACCGTCCCGGCATTTCCCTGAAGCGATTTAGGATGGCCGGACGTGAGTTTGAAACGTCGTCCTCCCGAATGCGAGTTCAGTGTTCTATCCACTGCGCCACCTCGCTCGGTCCTGCAAGAACGGGACCAACGACGGCTGAAGAGAATGGTTCAATGTGACAGAAGTGCAATCCTTCCGAAAATTGCTGCAGATTTCAATGTTGGGCCATCAAAAAGCGTCAGGGTGTGAACCATTCAACGAAACATCATCGACATGGGCTTTCGAAGCCGAAGGCCCACTGACTTACCCTTGATGACTGCACGACACAAAGCTTTACGCCTCGCCTAGGCCCGTCAACACCCACATCGGACTGTTGATGACTGCAAACATGTTGCGTGCTCTGACGAGTCTCGTTTCAAATTCAAGCGACGTGTACGGGTATGGAGACAACTTCATGAATCCATGGATCCTGCATGTCAGCAGGGGACTGTTCAAGCTCGTAGAGACTCCGTAATGGTGTAGGGAGTGTGCAGCTGGAGTGATATGGGACCCCTGATACGTCTAGATACGACTCTGACAGGTGACACGTACGTAAGCATCCTGCCTGATCACCTGCGTCCATTCATGTCCAGTGTGCATTCCGAAGGACTTAGGCAATTCCAGCAAGACAATGTGACACCCCACACGTCCAAATTTGCTACAGAGTGGCTCAAGAAAGACTCTTCTGAGTTTAAACACTTCCGCTGGCCACCAAACTTCCCACACTTGAAAATTATTGAGCATATCTGGGATTTCTAGCAACGTGCTGTTCAGAAGAGATCTCCGCCCCCTCGTTCTCTTACGGATTTATGGACAGTCCTGCAGGATTCATGGTGTCAATTCCCTCCGGCACTACTTCAGACATTAGTCGAGTCCATACCGCGTCGTGTTGCGGCACTTTTGCGTGGTCGTGGCGCCCTACACGATATTAGGCGGGTGTGCCAGTTTCTTTCGCTCTGATGAATATAACTGTATAATATAAAGTGTGTGTGTGGGTGTGTTTTGTTTGTATGCGTGCGTGTGCGTGTGTTTGATTGCTTCTAAACCCATTCCATGTGATTCATTGATGGGCTGGGTCAGCTACAATTGAAAATATAAATGTGTATTTCATTACTGAAGCTATAAAATACTTCGAGAGCAACGGAACAGATTTGTAATGCAGAAGTAAGATATATTTCGTGCATCAGTCTGTCCAGCTGTTTCAATCGTTATGACTTCATTATCGGACGGTTTTCGTTCTGTTTTATCTCTTGGGTTGTATTTGTACCGTAACCACGTCAAATTGTCTCTGCCGCCCGTGAGGAGACGAGAAGGTTGAGCTGTCAGAATTACTTCACGTGTGGGATTTACAATGTCGGCCAGTACGCACTTCGTACGTGGGTTCACAGGATGCAACACAAGAGCATCACAGCGGTGGTATTCCGAGCTGTTGCCGCGGCGACAGCAACCACTTGATGGTACTTTTTCAACAGCAGCTACAGCACCTTTTCATCAGTAACGCTATCCGTACTGCCGTGTGTCACTGTTAACACACAACTAGACACTGCCGTAGAAAATGAACACGAGACAGAACAGAGTAGTGCTTTAATGCAAGCTTGAGGCGAAGAGGGCGTCACTGTTGTAGCGGTCACTAAAGCGGAACCTCGTTTATCCGGACTAGGTGGAACCATAGGTCACCCGGTTAGTCGAAAATCCGGATAAACTGAAAAGTCAGAAAAAAATAAAAAGACATGGGTAAATGCTATAAACACATAAGTTACATTTATTTTCAGATATAGACGCAAATTGTACATTGTTTTCTTATAAATGTCCATCAGATTAAAAAAAAAAAAAAAAAAAAAAAAGAAAAACCAGTGGATTTTATACAGTCAGTAAGTTCTGCAGTAAGATCGCCTTGGCATTTTACCAGTGATACCTTTAAATGCGAACATTTTGGGTTAGGCTTAGTGATAGATCGCCTGCCGTTTCAAATAAAGATTATTCTGTCCAGCTGCGTTGTTGCCTTTATATGTGTCATAATATCCTCAGACTGAGCGCTAATTTTGTTAGCTAATCCATCATCGCCATCGTCATTTCCGCAGACAAACAAACATTGATAACTTAGTCATCAGAAATCTTACTGTAGTCGACGTCATCGTCGTTTCACAGCCAGTCAAAAATGGTTCAAATGGCTCTGAGCACTATGGGACTTAACATCAGTCCCCTAGAACTTAGAACTACTTAAACCTAACTAACCTAAGGACATCACACACATCCATGCCCGAGGCAGAATTCGAACCTGCGACCGTAGCGGTCGCGCTGTTCCAGACTGATGCGCCTAGAACCGCTCGGCCACTCGGCCGGCCACAGCCAGTCATTTACGTCGATAACGCTTAAGCCTGAGCGTACTGGAATCTTTGCAAATGCTTCAATTCCAAATTCAACAGCAGTGTCTTTCACAAGTCTCCACTACTCAAGGGCACTTGACGCCTGACACTAACGTCGTTCACACTCGCAGCAAGTGGGGGCGGTACAATGAACCAGAGAACCATTATTAATGAGAGCCAAATAAACAAGGTTCCTCTGTAGCGTGAGTGAATGGAGAAAGTATGTTTCCCTATAAAACACACAGCTCTTTAAGTCAGCACTTGTAGTATAGTGCAGATATTTTCAGTGCAATATAGATAACAAGATAAATAGTGTTAAGAAATCAGACGAAGTTCAATTACTTTGTAACGATCCACCGGAGACCACTGATCCGTCATACCAAAGTACTCAGAAAACATCCCTAAAGAACCCACGAAACTTCGGTTGCATTTGGGTTCTCCCCGTATAGGCAATGGCGTACTGGATTCAGTTAAAACACCAGTGCCTCCTTACCCGGAATCATCAATCAATGGACGAGTGTAGTCTATGTAATTTGCCCTCCGTTTTAAGAAAACCTAGATTTTCACGCATCTCATGTTCACTACATACATCTCGTAAACTAAGTGTCTCCCAGTGATATAATTTTGCCGGTACTTTCAGTGGTATATGTGGAAAGCGTGTGCAAAATGTGTTGCGAATAGAGTTAGCTGTAGAGAAGTAATGCGTTAAAAACTCGTGCCTGATGCTGGAGTTTTTCTACATGGACAGCGAAAATGTAGTAAGTAATAAACTGTTTTTTGTCATTATTTTGCGTGCGTGTTTTAAATGTGGATGTACCGGGGGAGGGTTTGGGAGTAGCTGGGGTTTCAGTGCGAAACAGTATCGAAAATGTTTAAAATTATATTTAAAGTTCGTAGGAAGTCTGTAAGGGCTCTCATTGTCGAATACTGAATGAATTTATTCTGGATAATTTGCGGGCCACGAGTTATGCTGCCTAAAGACAAATAAACAGTTTCCAACGTTAATACTTCTCTTGTCATATTACACCTTTGACGTAAGATGGTATCTCTCATTGTGTAGATTATATGAGCACTTAAATTTTTTTAATTTGGTCACTAATAATATGGAAAACTGAATATTAAATTTTTGGTGCCCCAGAAAGCCGTTAAATAGCAACCTGCGCGTATGACTGAACGATCCTGTTAGCCGTTTATTAATACGGATGGTTATTGAAGTACAGGCGATCAAGAGCGCCCATTCGATAATTTGTAAGGAGGGTTTTAGACCTGGGGGTATGGAATATGTTTAATACGAGGGTTGACTGAAAAGTAATGCGTCCATCTTCGTAACTATTCAACAGTTGGCAGCATTGGTATGCGGCAGGTACTGGCTTGTTCCGTAGCCTCTTCTCTACAGCTCCAGTTGGCGGGAAGCCTTAGCATTGAAAGGTGGAGTTGTTACAGTGTAAAGTATGGAACCCGCGCAGACGGTCGGTCAGTGAAAAAAATGGTTCAAATGGCTCTAAGCACTATGGGAGGTCATCAGTCCCCTAGACTTAGAACTACTTAAACCTAACTAACATAAGAACATCACACACATCCATGCCCGAGGCAGGATTCGAACCTGCGACCGCAGCAGCAGCGCGGTTCCGGACTGAAGCGCCTAGAACCGCTCCGCCATTGCGGCCGACGGTCAGTGAAATTTAAGCAACATGCAGTCATTGAATTCTTGGCAGCAGAAGGTGTCACCCTAAAGGAGATTCAGCATAGAATGAAAGCAGTTTATGGTGATTGTGTTGATGTGAGTACTGTGCATCGTTGGTCGAGTAAGTTTGAAGATGCTGAGGCGGGAACATCTGATCTGCGTGACAAACAAAGAGTTGGACGTCCTGTGACAGCAACACGTTTCACAAGCAAAATATTGCCAGATTGATTCAGGACGATCTTCGTATCACTCAGAGAGAAACTGCAAGCGCAATCGGCATTTCACAAGAACGTGTGGGTCACATTATTTCGTTGCTTGGCTATCGGATGCTGACTCCTGAAATGAAACAGCACACACTTGAAATTTGCCAGGAACTCCTCTCGCGTTACGAGAATAAAGGTGACTCCATTCTCCATTCCGTTGTAACAGCAAACGAAACGTGGGTACACCATTACGACCCGGAGACTAAACGTCAATCTATGGAATATCGACACAAAGACTCGCCCCAGAAAAAGAAATTCATGCTGAAAAATCATGGCCACAGTGTTCTGGGACGCAGATGGTGTTATCCATGCTGATTTCTTTGATCGTGGAACAACAATGAATTCAGAGGGTTACATCTCAACGCTGCGAACTCTGAAATGACGGCTAACAAGGATTCGAAAGGAAAAGGGAAATGTTTACCTGCAGAATGACAATGCCTAACCACACATCCACGTGCCACCACAGCAGAACCTCAGGGACTGAATCTCACCACCGTACGGCATCCTCCATACAGTCCAGATTTAGCACCGTCTGACTTCCATCTGTTCCCGATAATGAAAGATGATATGCGGGGACATCATTATGCTTCTGATGAAGACGTTGAGAGAATTGTGAGACTGTGGTTGCGGAAACAGACTGTCGACTTCTTCCGTGGCGGCGTCAGAAAACTTGTTGATCGTTGGCAGAAATGTTTCCAATTGGTTGGTAATTATGCGGAAAAGTGAATATTGGTAATTGAAGATCACATTCTAAGGATTATTTCTGCGTTTGATTTATTAAAATATTCCCATCCAAACCCAGTTAACGAAGGTGGAGGCATTACTTTTCATTCAACCCTCGTATTTTGGAAGACAAATTGCGATTTGTTCGAAGCCATAAAAGGAGTTACGATTCCGACCCTGTTAAAAACATGCGTAATACCGACTTTTAAATCATTTTCTTGAAAGAATAACACCTGCGTACTCTATTTTTTTTCCTTTCCATACAACTTCAAATATTTACCGAAAATTGTGAAAAAAATAATAGAAACCAAAAAATCACCACTCGATATTGCTATTTTGATATCGATATGTCGGCGAGAAAAACATATCGCTGATGTACTGGGTGATCAAAAAGTCAGTATAAATTTGAAATTTTAATAAACCACGGAATAATGTAGATAGAGAGGTAAAAATTGACACACATGCTTTGAATGGCATGGGGTTTTATGAGAACCTAAAAAAAAACAAAATTCACAGAATGTCCGACAGATGGCGCTGGACAGCAAAACGTCAGTGACTGCGCATGGCAATCGCGTATAAAAGGAGCTGTAATGAGAGAGAGAATCAGATGCGCCAGCAGTCGCAGCATGTTGACGTTACCTGAAAAGGCGCCATAAGTGAAACTGTATTATCAGAATGGATAATTTGCTAGTTCAGCGTTACGATCCTATCGCCATAAGAAGGGGATTCGAACGGGTAAAGGCCGTTGACAAATGCAGCTGTGGCTAGAATGATTTCGAAGTTCGAAGCCACGGGTTGTTTAGACGGTAGACCCCGCAGTGGCCGACCGCGCACAAGGCGTAATGCTGCTGAGACAGTTCAGGAAGAAACGGAGACTGTAGCGGGTTCGTCTATGCACGGGGAAGTCAGCGCTCGTGCAGTCGCACGTCGCACCGGCATTCCATACACTACTGTTTGGTTGGCACTTGGGCGTACCCTCCGATGCTATCCGTACAAAATCCATGGGCATCATGAACTGTTATCTGGCGATTTAGTCAAGCGGAAGGCATTTGCGGAGTGGGCGTTTCAAAAGATGGCGGAAGATGACGATTGATTGAGTAACGTGTTGTGGACCAACGAAGCTCATTTCACGCTCCGAGGGTCTGTCAACGCCCACAACTGCAGAATTTTTGCTACCGAAATTCCTAGAACTGTCGCTGAAACTCCATTTCACGACGAGAAAGTCACGGTATGGGTTGGATTTACCGCATCTACCGTTATCGGGCCTTTTTTCTTCGAGGAAATGCGTGATTCTGGTTTTGTAACTGCTACCGTGACGGGTGAGAGGCACGCCGATATGTTACTGAATCGCATCGTCCCCAGCCTGGCTGATAAACACCTGCTGGAACGTACGATGTTTATGCCGGATGGCGCTCCACTCCATATTGCTAGACGCGTGAAAGATCTCTTGCGCGCGTCGTTTGGTGATGATCGTGTGCTCAGCCGCCACTTTCGTCATGCTTGGCCTCCCAGGTCCCCAGACCTCAGTCCGTGCGATTATTGGCTTTGGGGTTACTTGAAGTCGCAAGTGTATCGTGATCGACCGACATCTCTAGGGATGCCTATCCGACGCCAATGCCTCACCATAACATCGGACATGCTTTACAGTGCTGTTCACAACATTATTCCTCGACTACAGCTATTGCTGAGGAATGATGGTGCATATATTGAGCATTTCCTGTAAAGAACGTCATCTTTGCTTTGTCTTACTTGTTATGCTAATTATTGCTATTCTGATCAGATGAAGCGCCATCTGTCGGACATTTTTTGAGTTTTTGTAATTTTTTGGTTCTATTAAAACCCCATGTCATTGCACGCATGTGTGTTAGTTTGTACCTCTCTATCTACATTATTCCGTGATTTATTCAGTTTTCAAATTTATACTGACTTTTTGATCACCCGGTATCTATATTTTTGGAAAAATTGTCGATATGTTATGAACAGACCCAGTATGGATGCCCTCGCAGGCGGCAGAGCGAAGTCAGTGCGCGACCTCCACGTGTGACAGGAGCGCTACCCGCTGGACGGGTGCGTGGGAACGGCGCGGCGTTCACGCAGCGGCCGTGGTCCAGCCAGGGCGGTGACGGCGCTGTGTGTGACCTTTCCTCTCCTCTCCTCTGCCCTACTCTGGCCTAGCTGCTCTCGCGTTTCCCCGCCCTGAAACCCGACCCGCCGCCGACAGCTGGGGTCGCGGCCTGGTGTCGGCACAGTGCACAGCCGACCTCCCGGCTCCCGGAACAGCTTAACCACACCGCTTACTGCTACTCCCCGTAATCGCGCCGCGGCTGCCGAAACCTGAGGCAGGCACTGCTGCTCGTCATACTTGCCGCGACAGCGACGTGACTACAAAGGGTTCAAAATGGGTCAGATGGCTCTGAGCACTATGAGACTTAACTTCTGAGGTCATCAGTCCCCTAGTACTCAGAACTACTTACACCTGACTAACCTAAGGACATCAGACACATCCATGCCCGAGGCAGGATTCGAACCTGCGACCGTAGCGGTCGCGCGGTTCTAGACTGTAGCGCCTAGAACCGCTCGGCCACTCCGGCCGGCTACAAAGAGTTGACACAATAGCATTGTCGTGTGTACAGCGTATTTCTGAGTTGGCGCTGGAACGTTTCTTTCGTCCGTCTTCAGAGCTTATGTCACGTCTCGCTAACTCCCACTAGCGGCTGAAGTCGAAATTCACGTACACTCGAGCGACTTCCTTGCCTCAGTTGACCACTCGTCGCAAGTGTGCGTGCAACAACACCCTGGCTGTCTCGCCCGACACGAGGGTTACTTAATTCCAGACGTCACCGCCAAAATTGCGTGTGTTGTGAGAGCTAACTGCTGCGGAGTTTGCCAGCTGGACAGGTGAAAACGAGGTTGTGTGGGACCACCCTTTTTACGAGACAAAGGAAATGTAGTAACAGAATGCAGCAGCAAGCAGTGCAATTTGCGGTTAGCCAGCCTAGTAGTCCCAAACATAACCCGTGTAGAAGCATTACGGAATTTAAAATTTTAGAAAGCATTCTATAATACACTATGCGACCGAAAGTATCCGGACACCCCCAAAAACATACGTTATTCATATTAGGTGCATTGTGTTGCCACCTGCTGCCAGGTACTCAATACCAGCGCCCTCAATGGTTATAAGACATCGTGAGAGAGCAGATTAGGGCGCTCCACGGAACAAACTGTCTTCGAACGTGGTCAGGTGATTGGGTGTCATTTGAGTCATACGTCTGTACGCGAGATCTCCACACTCCTACACATGCCTAGGACCACTGTTTCCGATGTGATAGTGAAGTGCAAACGTGAAGGGACACGTACAGCACAAAAGCGTACAGGCCGACCTCGTCCGTTGACTGACAGAGACCGTCGACAGTTGAAGAGGGTTTAATGTAGGATAGGCAGACATCTATCCAGACCATCACACAGGAATTCCAAACTGCAAAGGGATCCACTGCAAGTACTATGACAGTTAGGCGAGAGGTGTGAAAACTTGGATTTCATGGTCGAGCGGCTGCTCTTAAGCCTCACATCACGCCGGTAAATGCCAAACGACGCCCCGGTTGGTGTAAGGAGCGTAAAATTTGGACGATTGAACAGTGGAAAACGTTTGTGGAGTGACGGATCGCGGTACACAATGTCGCGATCCGATGGCAGGGTGTGGGTATGGCGGAAGCCCGATGAACGTCATCTGCCAGCGTGTGTAGTGCCAACAGTAAAATTCGGAGGCGGTGGTGTTATGGTGTGGTCGTGTTTTCCATGGACGGGGCTTGCACCGCTTGTTGTTCTCCGTGGCACTATCACAGCACAGGCGTACACTGACGTTTTAAGCACCTTCTAGCGTCCCTCTGTTGTAGAGCAATTCGGAGATGGGGATTGCATCTTTCAACACGATCGAGCACCTGTTCATATTGCACTGCCTATGGTGGAGTGGTTACACGACAGTAACATCCCTGTAATGGACTGACCTGCACAGAGTCCTGACGTGAATCCTACAGGACACCTTTGGGACTTTTTGGAACGCCGACTTCGTGCCAGGCCTTACAGAGCGACATCGATACCTCTCCTCATTGCAGCACTCCGTGAAGAATGGGCTGCCATTCCCCAAGAAACCTTCCAGCAATTGATTGAACGTATGCCTGCGAGCTGTCATCAAGGCTAAGGGTGGCCCAACACCATATTAAATCCCAGAACTGTCGATGGAGGGCGCCACGAACTTGTAAGTCATTTTCAGCCAAGTGTCCGGATACTTTTGATCCCATAGTGTAGGAGCAATGCAGCGATCGGTATAAAGTGCTAAGAACAAATAAAAACAGTCTGGATCGCGTTTTCAGATTTTTATTCGATAACAACTGGTTTCGGCCCTTTCCTCAGACCACGTTCAGGATTTTCCCCTCCATTAAGATCTGTACAGATCTGTACAAGTAAGGATGAATATTAGAAACGGTCTCGCGGGTACACACTGATGTGGGCAGGAAATATGTTACGCTACTACTGATAAGTGTGGCTCAGTCAACATCTAGCGTCAATAACGCTTAACTTGTAACATAATTGCGTGTTTGCTCTAAAGGACAGGTGCACGATGATGAAACATTGAAACTGAGGAGGTCGCAAACATATGGGAATGCCAGAAAACATTCAGACTAACCCCACCCCCAGAAATCCAATACCTAATAAAAGATCCCAACGCATACCCAACCAACATACATAGTAAGGTCATACCAATTCCCATCAAGGCAGCGCGGTAGAGAACGGTTACAGGCGGTGGAGAACGATTACAGAAATCGTGCTGAAGCTCAGGAAACTACGCAGAACAAACATAGATTAGGTTTATTGTCTAAAGGGAGCATCGTCTTGTAAACAAAATTCTTTTGTTTTTCAGCCTCGGTTGTACTGGGACGAAATACTGTATCATATGATGACCATGTCATGAGAAGTTGAAACGATTCACGATGCCAGTTGTGTGACCCGAGGCTGAAAAAAGAACACAGTAAAAAGAATTTTGTATTACACAGGGTCAGAAGTCACCAGTGTTGCCAAATTGTGAAGTTACATGGTTACCAAAGAACTGTCGAACGCCTGCCATTAATTGCTTGGCAGAATGGACCATGACTCGATGTTACTGAAAGATGTTACAAAGACTGGGAAAATTCGGGAGTTGTCTTCTACAAACGCCTCAAGTAAAGCCACAAAGTGTTCAGATGTTCCTATTATAGGATTCATTCTCTCACCTTCAAAGAAGTAAGACTGCATTACAACTCGCATTGATACGAAACACCAAACTTTAACCTTCATGCTGTATAACGGTCATCTGTGCCGTTGACAAAAGTTTTCAGATACCCAGTACCTGCAGTTCCGCTTATTTACGTACCCACTGATATCTAAATAAGCCTTATCCTACATGAAAACACTGTCAAATAAACTCGAGCCGAAATTAATTTTTTCCATAATTTTTCACAGAACTGTTGTGATGTATTATGGTCTGACGGTTTCAGTTCCTGCGCAACTTGAGTTTTATAAGGGTGCAACTGTGGAGCGTTTGTCAGACGGTTGTTCAGCTTAGGTTTAATGCTCCCGTGTGTTTCCTTCCCTATAGTCCTGAATTCCTTCCATTTGCCATCCGAGGTGTTTCAACGTTGCTTGGGGTTTGTTGAGTGTGTTTTCCTCCTGGTGGATTCTTTTTTAGAGCAGAACCTGTCTGCTCAGAATTCTCGAACCATGTCTTCATGGTGTGTTAAAATGCCATGCAACTGTGACGTCCTAAATTGTATCGATGTGTTAATTGCTTTGCAACAACAGACAGACTGTCGCCATCCTTATGAGATTGCTTCTTGGCAAATGCATGTTGTCAACCAACTTAGTTTTCCATAATTACTAAACAGAAATGCCGCTATCACCTTTCTACCAGCTCCTCTGTGAGGGGCACGATTAACCCTTCAAGTGACACTGGTAAACATATATACCACTGGCCTAGAAAGCTGTTTATTACCCTATTTACTATGAACAATCGATTGTGTTGATGCTAAGATACACACAGTAGTTTCTCTTATGAGAATGAATACCATTTTCATGTCTCTTAGTCACTAGGCTTCAGATGTCAGTGTACAATTGCGTAATGCTACGAGTATTTACAGATAGCCTTTGAGGCACTCGTCTTCAGAGATGATTTTGTGTTGGGCTAGCAGTTGTCGCCTGTGGATTTACTCTTCTGATATATCAACGGTAATTTCAATTAGCAGCAACATTTCCTACATTAAAAAATATAATATCAATAGAGGATTTTTTTGTAAGCATTTTTACAGTTAATTTCCTTCCGCGTCGTACATGCGAGCAAACAAATTGTCGTGAATTCGGTTCCTAGTTACATCCAATTTTACTGATTATGTGCTGTGAAATGCTTCTGCTAATGCCGAGTGAACGTTGCAGATACTAGAATATTGCTTCACAAATTGTCTCCAAACTGTTCGCCGCTGAAATAATAAAAATTATTTCCGTTAACAGTACACGTGTATGATGATACTGAAAATATGCAACATGACAAGAACAGTTTTGCACACACTTGAATGTAATAGGCATATCATTTACTATTTTCTGGTTGGTTGTTATAGTTAATGGGATCATACTCTGGCATTCGTGAATATTTCTTTTAGAGCTGTAAGAATGACTTCGAGGGGGTGGCATAGTTCCATGGCAGACGAAGTTCTGGCCGTTGGTGTAATGAAATCGTGGAAAGAGGTTACGGAAGAGCAGAATATTCCGAATTTGGAGACTGATGCAGATGATGTAGCTACTATTTCTACAGTTTCAAAAACTACAACAGTATGTTTTTGGTAATGTGCGAAACACAATGTCAATGGACCAGTGGCTGAAGCGCCTGGTACAGATGCAGCGGGTAGGGTAGTAGGGTAGACTGATTACCTGTGCTTGAAGAAGTATTTTATGAAAGTCGTGGAACTGTCGCTGAACTGAAGTGGCTGCAGATGTGAATTTATACGCCAGGTCTTAAGTTGGTTTTGAAGAGCAGTCGTTAAGGAAATGTCGTTATCATTGGTATGAATGTTTACCGCCCCATGGTGGACTTAAAAATGCATAGTAAATTGAGCAGTTTTATTGGTTAATATTCCCAATCAGCACATACTGACATGCATTTTGTTGTTACGCTAGAAATATTGTCTCAAATCTCCAAAGTTTAATTCGTGCTACAAATGACGTAACAGCCATATTATTTCAACCAATGCGCAGTGTCACGCCCCACTTTTCTACCGACTTTGTCCTTGTTTGCAATATTTCATTATTTCCTGCCATCTGAGAAGAAGAGTATAGAAGGCTGTGAGACCGTCGACGATGCGATTACTTATGATTTATCAAAGAAATGCACACATGGTGGAACACAAAACTTAAACTAAAGCTTAAATAACCTCATTTACAAATGCGCCGAAAGATAATATTGTAGTAATCTACTAATGTTAAAATTCCTCTTGTGGTTCTTGTCTAATGTTCAATGATGGTAGTACTGGAGCAGTCAGAACCACTATGAAGCTAGGATTTGATGGAGGCTGCTTCACTGAATACCTGCTGAAGAAGATTGATGATGTGTGTATTGCTAGTTCTGAAATGTCAGTCAAGGATACTGGCAAAACGGCACGCAAGGTGGATAAGAGTAGATGAAGAGAGTTACATGAAGACGAAAATGATAAAATGTGTCGTTATTGTCAATATTAAGGTGCTTTTATCTGGCATAAATGCTAGTAAAATCTTTTTCCTGCATTTTCCGCAACTTTCATTTTTCAAAGTGTAAGGAACATTTTCTGCTGAGCCATTGGATATAAAAAGGTGAATTTGCTACAGACTTTGTGCATACTGTAACACAACTTCCTGTGGTAAAAAATTTTTCATAGTGCATTACCGTCAAATTTATTTAAATTTTTGAGGAACTAAAAACACACACAATTTTTTTTTTTTAATGTTGAGAGAGTTCTAAGACTGTTATTAAAAAATTGGTACAGAGATTTGTTTAACTAATTGCTAAGAATAATCTACCACATTTTGAAAGTCATAAGAAAGTAACCTTTGAGAAAATGTTCTTCGTATGATAGTATGTGCTCTAAAAGTATCCAATAACGTCTTATCAAATTATTTGCCAAAAAGACTGAAAAAATTTCAGGTTATAGCCTGTAACGTAATGACAACATGCAGGTTCAATTTTCTTCCAAACAGTAAAAGTCCCAATAGATTATATGTATCCGTGTGTTTTCTTATATGTCCCATTGTAAAGGATTAATATCCCATCCGGAACACCAGCTTGGGGAGAGGAGACGTTTTGCATTTGCCCGTTCACTATGTCTTTGCTGGATATTCGTGATTGTCTGTACTGTGTAATGTGTGGAGACGTAGCAGCAGCGCGCCTATGAAGACGGCAACCCGGCTCTCGTGTTGCAGCCGGCGGCGGTGGCGGCGCTGCGGCGCTGGACGAGCGCCGAGGCGCTGGGTGACGTCACGGTGCTGCCAGACTGCAGCGTGCGGCTGCCCCCCGCCAGCGACGCCGACGCCGACGAGACGGACCACCGCCTGCCGTCGCCCGAGGAGCAGCTCGCCACGGTGAGCCGACCCACCGTACCTTTCAAGAATAACTATCGCTTTCAATGGATACTCTCATCCACTGATACGCTCACTAAATGCGCCTCCTCCCTCTTTTTTTGAGACAAATTCTTCATCCTTAATTAGCACTTGCGCCCAATATCCTCGATTATTTGCTTATATATTACAACCTCTGTCTTCCCGTAGTTTTCCCCCCTCTATAGCTCCCTCCAGCACCTCGAGCGTTACCTCTGTCTTAACACATACCCTACCATTCCGTCCCTTCTTCTAGTCAGTGTTTCCTACTTATTCCTTTCCTCTCCGATTCTCCAGAGAACATCCTCATTTTCCTATCTTATCGGGCAACTTGATTTTCACTAACTTTCTCTACAAGACATCTCAAACTCTTCGATTCTCTTCTTATCTGCTTTTCCACAGTCGAGATTTACTTCCAATACAATGCTATGCTCCAGACGTACATTTCAGAAGTTTTTTCCTAAAATTATGGCCTTCTTTTAGTGTAGAATGCTCTCTTTGCCTGTGATAGTCTCCTTCTTATATCGTCCTCGCTTCGTGTAGCACTCATTGCTTCACTTCCAAGGCATCAGCAGAATGTCTTTACCTTGTGTACTTCGTTGTTCCCAATTATGCTGTTAACTTTATCGCTAATCAGAATTCTGCTGCTTCTCATTACTTCTGTTTTTCTTTAGTTTACATTTATTCGATTTTTTTGCATAGACTTTGGTTTGAAACGAGTTATACAGAAGGAAAAATACATGTCTTGTGACCTCGTTACCTGTCACAAGACTACCATTCTGGCCAGTGTATATTCCTCTGGACTGTTTCTCCTACAAGCTAATACTAGCTTATCTATTAGAACTACCCATTAAAACTACCCTCCACCTAGTTTTACATAACAAACTAATAGTGATCACTATGGACTAAAAACAATAAAAAGTGATTGAGAAGCAACTGAGAGAATGAAAGATATTTAAAATTTATGACTTTTCACAACTCGTTATTAGTCACATCCGATAATGATCATTAAGTGATAGAAACTAGTAACCGTTCGTGCCAACTTGCGATTGAGTCTGTTAAAATATCTGACGGAAAATAAAATCGCAACGCTGAAAAATAATTAAAAATAGTAATGAAACTTCGGGAATACATTTGTCTAGGTAACATATTTAAATGATTAATACTGCAATGTCACAGTTTAATGAAAGCACGAGATAAGCCAATGCAAATGTCAAATTCTGGTGCATAAATAACCGGTTTAACTGCCAGAATTCAAACATGCTTGCATTGTGTTGTACAGGTCCCAGATATCAGTTTCTTGAATGAAGTTCCACCCCTGTTGCACTTTTTCGGTCAATACAGAGACGGTTAAAGCTGGTTATGGATTTCGCTCGAGTTGTCGTCCGAAGATGCCCCATATGAGCTCGATGGAAGACGTATCTGGCGATCGAGAAAGTCAAAACAGCATGTCGACACTGTGTAGGGCGTGTTGTGTTACAACAGCGGTATGTGGCCGAGTGCTACCCTGTTGGAAAACACACCGTGGAATGCTGATTATGAATGGCAAAGCAACAGCTAGAATCACCATACTGGCGTACAAATTTACACGCAGGATGCGTGGGATAACCACGGAAGTGCTACTGCTGTCATACGAATTAGCACCCCAGACTGTAACTTTTGGTGTAGGTCCAGGTGTCTAGCAGGCAGACAGGTTGGTTGCAGATCCTCAATTGGTCTCCTTGAAACCAACACACAGCCATCGCTGGCACCAAGGCAGAAGAAGCTTTCATCGGAAAACACAACAGACCTCCACCCTGCCCTCCAGTGAGCCCCCGCTTGACAAGACTGAAATCGCGAGAAGCTGTCGTTTGTGGCCAGTGGAATGCACACTACTGAGCGTCTGGCTCAGAGCTGTCTTTGAAGTAACCGATTTGTAACAGTTCGTTGTGTGATTGTGGTGCCACCTGCTGCTCAGATTTCTGCTGCAGATGCAGTCGATGCACCATAGCCATACGCCGAATGCGATTCTCTTCACTCTCGGTGGTCTCGTGGTCGTGCGGTAGCGTTCTCGCTTCCCACGCCCGGGTTTCCGGGTTCGATTCCCGGCGGGGTCAGGGATTTTCTCTGCCTCGTGATGGCTGGGTGTTGTGTGCTGTCCTTAGGTTAGTTAGGTTTAAGTAGTTCTAAGTTCTAGGGCACTGATGACCATAGATGTTAAGTCCCATGGTGCTCAGAGCCATTTGAACCATTTGAACCACTCTCGGTGGTGCCACATGACCGTCCGGAGCCCGGTCTTCTTGCGACAGTACATTCTCGTGACTACCGCTGCCAGAAATCCTGTACAGTGGCTACATTGCAGCCAAGTCTTTCTGCAGTATCGCAGAAGGAACATCCATCTTCTCATAGCCCTATTACACAACCTCGTTCAAAATGGTTCAAATGGCTCTGAGCACTATGGGACTTAACATCTGAGGTCATCAGTCCCCTAGAACTTAGAACTACTTAAACCTAACTAACCTAAGGACATCACACACATCCATGCCCGAGGCAGGATTCGAACCTGCGACCGTAGCAGTCTCGAGGTTCCGGACTGAAGCGCCTAGAACCGCTAGACCACAGCGGCCGGCCAAGCTCGTTCAAACTCAATGACATCTTGATAATGGCGTCTTTGTCGCCTTAAAAGCATTCTTGACTAACATGAACTTACCACGCCCAATCTCAAAGGTCACTAACGCTCGTGACCATTACAGCATGTATTTAAAGCAAACTCGATTTTATTCCCATAGTGCCGCTACCACCGCTTCTCTTAAGCGACTGGTGCGAAATTTGAATAGGCGTCATCTTTCAGATGTAGAAATACGCCTGACAACTTTCGTATGTCGCACAACTTTCTTGGTGTTGCGATTTTTTTTCGCCAGTATAAATATATTTCTTAATATACTTGTCACGCAAATGTGAAGCAGTCGACAAGTAGTAGGCAGTTTTTGTTTTAGCAAGCTATAGGGAGAGACGGGTAATATACAACATGTACAAGAGCCAAGAGGGAATAATAGGAATGGACGACCAAGAACGAAGTGCTCGGATTAAGGGGGGTAGGACGTCAAACGGGCCGACTTGGAGCAGGAGAGGCACCACAGGATATTTTAATTTCCACTGTCTATACTTTTACTTGTAAATTCATAAAACTTCGTCAGCATGACCAGGAAGGATTCAGGATTCACACTAGTAGCAGCGGAAGTTCAAAAACATAATAAAATAATTTTTTTACATGTGAAATTTCATCATTTTTTCACTTACTATTGGCTGCATTTGTTGCCATAGGTACACTTTTCTTCATAAGTAAGAGAGACTGTTCGATGAATTTTGCACAGCATACAAACCATACTTACAGGTGTCTGAAACTCTAGGATATATTTAATTTATGAAAAAGATGAATGAGCTGTTACGTTTTAAACTTTATGTTTAGAAAACGATAAAATTTTGTAGTTAATTATCTCAATTTTTACCACAGTTTTTAATAGATTTGGAAAATTCTAGACTTTCATACACCTGTAAGTATGGTTTGTATGCTGTGCAAAATTTATCAAAGAATCTCTCTTACTTGTGAAGAAAAATGTACCTATAGCAACAAATGCAGCCAACAGTAAGTGAAAAAATGATGCAATTTCATATCTAAAAAAATTATTTTGTTATGTTTTTGAACTTCCGCTGCTACGAGTGTGAATCCTGAATCCTTCCTGGTCATGCTGACAAAATTTTATGAATTTACCAGTAAACGTATAGACAGTGGAAATTAAAATATCCTGTGGTGCCTCTCCTGCTCCGAGTCGGCCCGTTTGACGTCCTACCCCCCTTAAAAAGGGTGTAATACCGGGATGTAGTCTTTCCCTCCTACTGTTCAATCAATACATCGAAGAAGCAATGATGGAAATTAAAGAATGGTTCAGTAGTGGAATTAAAATTCAAGGTGGAAGGATATCAATGATATGATTCGCTGATGACATTGCTATCCTGAGTGAAAGTGAAGAAGAACTACGTGATCTGCTGAACGGAATGAACAATCTAATGAGTACAGAATACGCACTGAGAGGAAATCGAAGAAAGACGAAAGTAATGAGAAGTAGCAGAAATGAGAACAGCGAGAAACTTACCATCCGGATTGATGGTCACGGAGTACATGAAGTTAAGGAATTAAGCTACCTAGGCAGTAAAATAAGCCAATTGCGGACGGAGCAAGGAGGACATCAGAAGCAGACTAGAAATGGCTAAAAGTGCACTACTGGTCAAGAGAAGTCTACTACAATTAAACATAGGCCTTAATTTGAGAAAGAAATTTCTGAGAATGTACGTCTGGAGTACAGCATTGTATGGTAGTGAAACATGAACTGTGGGAAAACCAGAACAGAAGAGAATCGAAGCATTTGAAATGTGGTGCTCCAGACGAATGTTGAAAATTAGGCGGATTGATAAGGTAAGGAATAAGGAGATTCTGCACAGAATCGGAGAGGAAAGGAATATGTGGCAAACATTGTTAAGGAGAAGGGACGGGATGATAGGATATCTGTTAAAACATGAGGGAATGACCTCCATGGTAGCAGAGGGAACTGTAGAGGGCAAAAACTGTTGAGGAAGACAGAGACTGGAATACATGCAGCAAATAATTGAGTATGTAGATTGTAAGTGCTACTCTGAGATGAAGAGGTTGGCACAGGAGACCAATTCGAGGCAGGCCGCATCAAACCAGTCAGAAGACTGATGAACAAAAAAGAAAGAAAAGTAATCTTAAGTAATTTCAGTGGCTGGGTACTCTAATTCCAGTTTCCGCTTCTCACTAAATTTAGGAGCCTACCCGTCCAGGTAGCAGTGTTTGTTTAAGTGCAGCGTCTAGGACAGGGAGGTGCACTGGTGTTTCTGTCCCGGCTTTCCCTCACTCCATGTTTCAGTCCATATATTGGTGTGCTCCAAACGTACATTCTCAGAAATTTCTTTCTCAAATTAAGGCCTATGTTTGATACTAGCAGACTTCTCTTGGTCAGGAATGCCCTTCTTACCTATGCTAGTCTCCTTTTTATGTCGTCCTTGCTCTTTCCATCATGGGTTATTATGCTGCCCAGGTAGCAGAGTTCCTTAACTTCGTCTACTTCGTGATCCGTAGTTTTGATAAGTTTCTCTCTGCTCTGATTTCCGCTACTTCTCATTACTTTCTCCTTTCTTCGGTTTATTCTCAGTCCATATCCTGTACTCATTAAACTGTTCATTCCATTCAGCAGATCCTGTACTTCTTTTTCACTTTCACTCAGAATAGCAATATCATCAGTGAATCATATCGTTGATATCCTTTCACCTTGAATTTTAGTCCCATTCTTGAACCTTTCTTTTATTTCCGTCACTGCTTCTTCAATGTATAGATTGAACAGTAGAGGCGAAAATCTACATCCCTGTCTTACTCCCTTTTTAATCAGAACACTTTGTTCTTGGTCTTAAAGACCTACTGTTGCCTCTTGTTTCTTATATACAAGGTGAGTCACTAACTATTGCCACCTAGAATAACTCCGAAAGTATGATAGTAGCTGAAAAGTTCGCGGGACGAATGTAGCATGGGACAACAGGGGTCATAATATGGTGTTGGTTTTTTGTTGCTAGGTGGGGTCGCTTCAGAGATATGAAGGTCAGCTTTGTTTTTTTTAAATGGGTTGCTATAGTTAGGTACTTATTTTCTGATAGCGGCTATTGAGACGAATCCAGTGATGTGCAACAGTAAGGTCTTTAAAGGTCAACGAAGGTCACAAAGGTGGCATGAATGTCCATTTACAGAAGTGTTAGAAATGATGACCATTGGTATCAATGCAGTGCTCCAATCTTCTTATAATGGATTGGGTGGTATTCCTTATGCGTCGCATTGAATTCTGCCGATGGGCTCAACTTCAGATTCAGAGGGATGACACATTTATTAATTTCTTTTTATTTACTGACAAGGCTACAATCACGAACCATGGTCCCGGGTTCGATTCCCCGGTGAGGGATTTTCACCTGCCTCGAGATGACTGGGAGTTTGTGTTGTCCTCATCATTTCATCATCATTCGTGAATGTAGCGAGATTGGGCTGAGCAAAGGTTGGGAATTTGTACGGGCGCTGATAACCGCGCAGTTGAGCGCCCCACAAACCAAACATCATCATCATCATCATCACACGTCATCATCACGAACCATGGAAATGTTAATTTCCATAACATGCATTATTGGGCAACTGAAAATCTATGTTGGCTGCGGCATGTTACGCACCAAAAAACGTAGTCGGTGAATGTACGGTGTGGGATTCTGGAGGACAGAATGGTAGGCCCCTATGTCATGGAAGGAAATCTTAATGGTAGGAAGTACAAGACATTCCTGTAAGAAACATTAGGTCTGTTATTGGAAGAAATATCTTTAGGAACAAGGAATGCCGTCCGCTGTTGTTGAGCGGTTCTAGGTGCTTCAGTCTGGAAACGCGCGACTGCTACGGTCGCACGTTGGAATCCTGCTTCGGGCATGGATGTGTGTGATGCCCTTAGGTTAGTTATGTTTAAGTAGTTCTAAGTTCTAATGACCTCATATGTTGTCCCATAGTGGTTGCCATTTTACCATTTGAACAAGGAACAGAACGTGGTATCAACACGATGGGTGGCCGCCACATATTTCGCTGATGGCTAGAAATGAGTTACAGAGACAATTCCCAAATCGTTGGATTGGACGCGGAGGAGATGTGTGGTGGGCGGCTCGTTCGCCAGACTTGACGCCTCTGGATTTTTTGTTGTGGGGATCCGTCAAAGACATTGTTTATAAAGAAGTTCCAACTACTCTTGAAGATATGCGAGAGAGAATTGTCAGAGCACGTGCTTCGATAAGTGGCTAAGTGATAAGGAATACCACTCAATCCATGATAATAATATTGCAGCACTGCATTGATACCAATGGTCAGCCGGCCGGAGTGGCCGTGCGGTTCTAGGCGCTACAGTCTGGAGCCGAGCGACCGCTCCGGTCGCAGGTTCGAATCCTGCCTCGGGCATGGATGTGTATGATGTCCTTAGGTAAATTCTAGGCGACTGATGACCTCAGAAGTTAAGCCGCATAGTGCTCAGAGCCATTTGAACCAATGGTCATCACTTGGGACACCTCCTGTAAATGGACGTTCATGGCACCTTTTTGACCTTCGTTGACCTTCAAAGACCTTACTGTTACACATCATTGGATTCGTCTCGATAGCCGCTATCAGAAAATAAGTACCAAATTACAGCATCCCATTAAAGAAACAAAGTTGACCTTCATATCTTTGAAGCGACCCCACCTAGCAACAAAAAACCAACGTCATATTACGGCTCCCATTGTCCCATGCAACTTTGTCCCACAAACTTTTCAGCTCCTATCATACTTTCGTAGTTATTCTTAGTGGCAATAGTTAGTGACTCACCCTGTATACTGTATACTACCTGTCTTTCCCTATAGATTACGCCTATTTTACTCAGAATTTCAAACATCTTGCACCATTTTAGGTTGTTGAACGTATTTCCCTGGTCGACAAATCCTATGAAAGTGTCGTCATTTCTCTTAAGTCTCGCTTCCAATACAAACCGCAACGTCAGAACTGCCTCTCTTCCTGAAAGCGAACTGATCGTCATCAAAAAGATCCTCAATTTTCTTTTCCATTTTTCTGTATGTTATTCTCGTCAGCAGATCTTAGTACTAGACAAAAATTTCAGCTCGATATCTCCAGCTCCTTGAGAAAAAGGGATTTTAATAGACGGACAACGAAGTGATCCTATCTGCGTTCCATTTCCACCGACTGCGGTACGGAACAGTAACAAGTAGGTAAAGTGTTAGATAGGCTCGCCATGTCGTTGGTATTTTTTTTTTTTTTTTTTTTTTTTTTTACAAAAACGAGTGGTCGTCGCCTTTGCCGACCCTGACCTGCCTCGCTGACGGCCGCGACCTGGGTGTACTGGCGGTGACGTGCGCCGTGCTGTTCCACAGGTGGCGCTGAGGTTCCCGGGCCACATGGTCGCCGTGGACGTGTCGGGGCGCGCCTTCCAGCGGATGTCGCTGGTCCGCAGGTCGCAGCAGCTGGGCCCGGGGGCGGGCCGGGAGGCGGCCGGGGGCGGCGGCGGCGGTGGGGGCGGCGGGGGCCGGGCGCGCCGCTCCAGGCACAAGCGCCGCAACACGCTCGCCGGCACGGACCGCCGCGAGATCCGGCAGGCGCTTGCCAGGTGGGTAGTGGAACACCTCTGATCGGCTGTTGCTGTGATAGCTGTCCTGTAAACAACTAGAGTGTAGTATGAGCTTGCCCTATCGCGGTCCTCTGGATTGTTAGTTTTGTTAAATTCTATATTTACAGTGATTAATCAAAAAAATAAATACTGAATACTGCATTTTCTTGCATTTGGGGAGCAAAATAACTGATGATGGTCGAAGTAGAGAAGATATAAAATGTAGACTGGCAATGGCAAGGAGAGCGTTTCTGAAGAAGAGAAATTTGTTAACATCGGGTATAGATTTAAGTGTCAGGAAGTCGTTTCTGAAAGTATTTGTATGGAGTGTAGCCATGTAGGGAAGTGAAACATGGACGATAAATAGTTTGGACAAGAAGAGAATAGAAGCTTTCGAAATGTGGTGCTACAGAAGAATGCTGAAGATTAGATGGGTAGATCACATAACTAATGAGAAGGTATTGAATAGAATTGGGGAGAAGTTTGTGGCACAACTTGACTAGAAGAAGGGATCGGTTGTTAGGACATGTTCTGAGGCATCAAGGGATCACCAATTTAGTATTGGTGGGGAGCGTGGAGGGTAAAAATCGTACAGGGAGACCAAGAGATGATTACACTAAACAGATTCAGAAGGATGTAGGTTGCAGTAAGTACTGGGAGATGAAGCTTGCACGGGATAGGGTAGCATGGAGAGCTGCATCAAACCAGTCTCAGGACTGAAGACCACAACAACAACAACGACGACAACAATAACAACAACAACACTGCAATATTATTTACTCTGTTAAATATTGTGGGCTAGCATGAGACTCTGAAATAACCCAATACCACGATAACATATGTACGAACATCGGCTATTCCGAAGTACGCACGAAATAATATTTTATACACAGCGGGAAACTCACCGCCTTCTAAGAGAGAGTTCGCGTGAGCGCTGCTATTATGGAGAGAAAATATGCGTGCTTTTACGCAAACTGTAATGATTAATTTGGTTCTCATGGGCTACTTGTCATTTACGTACCAATTTTCACAAAGAAACTGAGATACTTTTTATGCTTATGAAACGGAATATTTTTCTTTATTTACTATTGGTTATCTGCAAGGCAAAAACTTAGGAGAATCTCATCTGCCGTTAAGCGGCCAATCTTAAACATACTGGACTCATTCAGTGAGAAAACATTAATGAATGGAATTTGTCTTTACTAGCTTTGAAACTATTAAAAGATCAAAATAGAGAAGTCTCTCGCATTTACATTTAATATTACACACTGAATTTCCAACTGAAAAATATCGTCAGCGTAATGGCCGACCAAATACTGCTAGGGAAAGAGAATTCCCCGCAACACGAAGCCGGCCGGTGTGGCCGAGCGGTTCTAGGCGCTTCAATCTGGAACCGCGCGACCGCTACGGTCGCAGGTTCGAATCCTGCCTCGTGCATGGATGTGTGTGATGCCCTTAGGTTAGTTAGGTTTAAGTAGTTCTAAGTTCTGGGGGACTGATGACCTCAGTTGTTAAGTTCCATAGTGCTCAGAGCCATTTGAACCATTTCAACGCAACACGAAGTTCTGAAACAGAGTTATTAATTACAATTAATGGTGGCAATTATGGGAGGTGCTCACTTCTTCAATAACCAACACTTTCTAAAAACAATTGGACACATTCTCATAGCTTACAGACAGTCTTACATTAAATATCGGACTGTGCTACAATGACGGCCTTCCTCTAGACGAAACAAGCTAGGAAAGAAAAAATCTACCCCCCAAAAAATTATCTCTGTTGTTCTTCATCTACGTTGCACATATACTATATACAAAAAGGCCATTTGTTAAACGCATCGCTGTTTGCGAGCTTTACAGACAATAAACTACATTTTTTAGTATTTGATATTCATAGCGCACACGGACGTAGTCTTCCATATTTTTTATCGCACAAAAGAAACCTTTTTAATTTTTCTCGAAATGTCAATTTATGTGACGTTCCGTCACAGCTCGCGGCTTCTGTTGCCTGAGACTGCAACGCAAGTTGTCAGTTAGTTACTGACAATGCTTGCAGCTGACAACCCGTACTCTTATGACCAGCTGTCGTTGTTTCTGCGAACATCGTTCTTAAATTACAGTGAGCAACAGAATGTCCGAAGCCAGCAGTGAAAAACTTCAGCCTGTTGTAATTTTGCAAACTGAACTCACAAGGGGACACACAGCAATCAAACTTTTATAATTTTTTTATATTTATACTAAGTGCAATCAGCACAATTAACTGTTGGATGAGAGAACCAGGCAAAAAAACAAAATAAAAAAAACGGAAACAGAATTATATTTCAAACACCATTCACAAGTAAATAACCAAGTTCAATAAACATCTATTTTAAAGAATTAATTTACACACCGCTAATAATAAAATTACTTAAATTTCGATTGTAAAGAAATTGCAAAAAAAAAAAAGAAAGTCCGACAAAATGGAACAACCGGCGGACCCAGTCGACGTAACAGGACCACGCAACAGGCGCCACAGGCTCGGACAGAAAGGCAGTTACAATCAATCACTGCACCAGAGTATAATTTAGGATTACACTTCAAATATAAACAGAGTCTCAGTAATGTTGCCCCTTTTTTGCCAAAGCCAAATCACCCTAAAATCTTAAATCATGGTACGAAATAACGTAAATATAAAAAAAATTTTGAATATTGAACTTGCCGGAGCAAAAACGGCCACAAATAATTTAATCCTTGAAATATTCCTTGTCTTTAAAAAAATTTCAATAAGCTTTCAGGAGGGTGCCAGTTTCAACAGCACCAACCATAAGATATGCATTACAAATAGTTAAAAACGGTTAACTTAAGAATAAATACTTGCTCGAGGTTATTGTTATTGTCATTGGAAATTTGTGGTAAGGACTATGAAACCAAACTGCTGAGGTCACCCGTACCTAGGCTTACACACTAATTAAACTAGCTTACGCTAAGGACAAAACACACACCCATGCCCGAGGGAGGACTCGAACCTCCGACGGGGGGAGCCGCACTATTGTTATTATTAGCGTTTAAATTCAGAACGGCCACGTTCAGCTATGCAGTAAAACTTTTATTTTCCTATGTGAGAAAATGAAACACCTACAGCCGTACTTATGATGTCATTTATTGTATGGCTACCAGTTTCAGTGCTTCAGTGCAACATCTTCAGGCCTTAGCTGATGGCGAGAGGGTCAACACCAACCGTATGCACGATGTGTCAGAAGTCAATATCTATAACTATTTTTCGCAGATTATATGTAACCGCAATGTCGTCTCTCCAACCAAGCACTCCGTCTTCAGGCCACAAGTGGCCCATCGGGACCATCCGACCGCCGTGTCATCCTCACTGAGGATGCGGATAGGAAGGGCGTATGGTCAGCACACCGCTCTCCCGGCCGTTATGGTGGTTTTTTGTGACCGGAGCCGCTACTATTCTGTCGAGTAGGTCCTCAATTTGAATCACGAGGCTGAGTGCGCCCCGAAAAATGGCAACAGCGCATGGCGGCCCGGATGGTCACCCATCCAAGTGCCGCCCACGCCCGACAGTGCTTAACTTCGGTGATCTGACGGGAACCAGTGTATCCACTGCGGCAAATCCGTTGCCTCTCCAACCAAGAGAGAACGGTAAAATGCATCAGCTGTTGCTATAGGTGTTTCATTTTCTTACATAAGAGAACGGCCGAAGTCTCCCTCACCTTCAGTCATAAGGATGGAGATACAAAAATTTTATTTTCTTCGTTGACTCCAACGAAATTAAAAGGAAAGCGTCCGTATACCATAACAGTCCTCGAGCGGCAACTTAAGAAACATACAGCATTTTTTAAGCAACAAACAGTTATAATAACTCACTGTAGAAGGATAATGATTCATTTATTGCAGTATGGTATCACTCATCTCTTCCTGCAGTCATGAATTTTCAGAGACGTCTGTAAACCGTTTACTAACATAACCTGCAAGTTACTCTTCATTTGTCTTAATAAGAGCGTCCTCTGCCTTTGCTCTTCTGTTCTTTGCATCAAATTTAGTCGGATTACTTAATGTGACAGGTTGCGGAATATTCTAAGAATCACACACACACTCGTAATTTTGGTCGTGCTCGAGGATACCACCACTCAGTCCCTTCCAAATCTTTAAACGTATTAAATATTAAAACATATTCTCGTTTTCTATACGGCGCTCTTCACTAGTACGCGCAATCTGTTGGACATAAAACTATCCATGCCCACACTGTATTTTGTAATATCCTGGGCGTTCTGAGCCCTACATAATCTTTCACAGGATTCATGAGTTGTCGAATCTTTCCTGGAGTTCTAAAGACTGAATCGTTTTCATAGGTCTTTAGGAGTCGTCTACGTTCAGAGCCCTACATCAGGCTGTTCCAACCGAGCTCCATGGAGCCGGAGCCCTCCGGAGCGCTCACTGCGGCAGCTCGGAGCCCGCGTGGAGGGGGAAAGCGAACTCACTGCCCCCTGGCCGCATGCAGCCGTAATAATCCGTGCTCAGGCCGGTATTACACTATCAAATTTCTTTGTCAAAGATTTGATCAAAGATGTGATCCAATATTCCGTCCAATATATTTGACAAAGATCTTTGACGTAGCGCTACAAGGGGTATTACACTGTCATCAAATTTTTCGTCAAAGTTCAAGATGGCTGACAACAACTTGTTATTAACCGCAGCAGTTCTACGTACTCCAATTGCATTGTGTGCACATGCGGAAAAGAAGTGGGGGGAAAAAATGGAACCATACATACGAGGTTGACAGTCTTAAAAGTCCTGGGATTACAACTTGATAATAAATTCAGTTGGGAGGAGCACACCACAGAACTGCAGAAACGCCTTAACAAATCTGTATTTGCAATTCGAGTGTTAGCAGACATAGGCAACATAAAAATGAAAAAGCTTGCCTACTTTCATTCCATAATGTCATATGGGATAATATTTTGGGGTAAATCTTGAAGTCAAACAAAAGTTTTCAAGGTCCAAAAGCGTGTAATACGTATTATTTGTGGAGTAAATTCACGGACCTCCTGCAGAAACCTCTTCAAAGAACTGGGTACTTCAGATTCTTGCATTGGTACTGGGGGAAAATAAGAAAGAAAATGAAACTGTTGGCGGGCCAGAAGTACAGTGAGACTGTCGTTTGGACGTACGAGATTTGCAGGTTAGCTTTTTTTGTTTTGTATTTCATGCCTAGATACTTCCGTAGAGATATTGTTGCATGTGGATCATTATATGTAATGATTATTACAATACATGCAACGATATGTTTGTACAGTTATCTAGGCATGAGAAACAAACAAAAAAAAACTATAACTCTCGTAGGCCCAAATGACAGAGTCTTCCTATACTTCCGGCTCGCAGGTTAACTACTGCCTCTCAGTATATTTACTTCTTAATAAAATTTGTCGTAAATAATATATCTCTTTTTCCAACAAACAACTCAGTTCATACATACAATACCAGGAACAAAAATGATCTGCACAAGGGCTTAAAAACACTTACTATAGTTCAAAAAGGGGTCCACTACTCAGGAACACTCATCTTCAATAATTTGCCAGGAAACATAAAGAATTTAGTTAGAAATAAAGATCAGTTTAAAAGGAGCTTGAAAGACTTACTACTGGCCAACTCCTTCTACTCCATTGGCGAAATTTTTAATAGAAACAAATGATGTATTTATTCATACTATTAGTATTTTTATTTCAGCTTAAAAAAAATCGACATGTTCCACATCCACGAGGATCTCCTCAGCACGGATCTATGGAACGAAAAACTAATCTAATCTGGGTGAAGCCGTGGGTTTTACGACGACACGATAAAAGCATTCAACAAAACTTGTTACGTGAGCTTACAGTGGAAGACGTCAAGTCGTACATCAATTACTTAAGAATGGATGAGCATACATATCTGTATGTGCTCAATGAAGTGTATCCTCATATCACAAAGCACAATTTTCACTTAAGAACTGCTATATCTTCAGAAGACAGGCTCACTATAACACTCCGATTCCTTGCTACAGGAGAGGGTTATGTTATGTTAGGTTAGGTCAGGTTAGGTCTCCAATCTTCTTAATGTATTTTTGTATTCAGGGTGCCTCACGTTGTAAAGCGCCTCATAAGCTTCAGACATCTCTATTAATTCTGTAGTTGTCGGCACACACCAATTGTATTTACCGGCAATGGTTATAAAAACATTACAGACGACAGAACGCTGCAGCGATGCTAGCGCTCCGCGTGGTAACATATCGCATTGCAGTGAACAGAAGACAAGCGATTTCTTTGATCAAATATACGGCCTCGGCCTAGATTTTATCAAATATTGGACGACATTTGTCAAAGATCCCTATTACACTATCAAATATCTTTGACAAAGATATTGGACAAAGAAATTTGATAGTGTAATACCGGCCTTAGCAGCTAAGAAAGTGAGGTTTTCGATCTTGTAAGACGCAGCTGGCACATCAAAACCTTTGCCTTGCAGCCTGCCTCAGCCAGCCGTGCCACGTGCCGGCGTGCCGGCCCACTTGACTGGTCACAGCGAGCGACGCGGCTCCCTGGAGCAGGGAGCGCTCCGCGGCTCACAGCGGAGCCCACGAGCCCACTTTCGAGGCCTCGTGAGTTCTCGAATATTTCCTGGAGTTCTAAACTCTGAATCGTTTTTATCCCTCTTTATTCGCCTGCTGCTCTTTCCTGTTACTGACAAAGTGACCGCACCTAATCTTCATCACCGATTTCGTCTAAATTTATGGCACTTGCAGGGCTTGGCCGGGGATCAAAGTGACAGTTGTCGGAGGTCCAGGTGTCCAAGCGCTTGGACAAAAAAATAATGTTCTTGGTGCAGGTGGGGCGAGGTATGAACCACTTACGTTTGCTTGGCCTCCAGGCAGCGGTTAGCGCAGCGGAATGACTGCAGAGCGGTAACACAGGGTCATCGGTTCGAATCGTCGCGCAGAAAGTTATCCTTCTTTTTTATTTTCAGCTTATACTTTACATGCGCTGCAAATAAATCGCAAAAACACTGCATATTATTGCGTTTATTAAAATTTTCGTAAAGCGAAAGAAAAGAAAATGCAAGGGAAAATTTCAGATTGCAAATAAATTTCCAGGGAGGGATTGTAAGGCGCACACGAGAATTTCTTCTATAAAATTAGATGCTTTCGTTATACTACAGCTGTCGATTTAAACGTGCTGTGGTGATATTCATCGGAAAAACAAGAGAAGCAACAATTTTAATTTTTGATTACACTTTATAGGCGCAACATTTTTACAATTACTATGTTTTTCAAAATTTCTATAGAGAAACAAAACAGTTTACATTCAAAAAAGGTTATCTCTCATCGAAAAATTAAGCAGAAAACCACGCGTAACGCACGGATATCTGGTGATGTACTATGAAATTTGTTTTGGTATGGTCTTCTCTGAATGTTATTTGTTTTCATCTCTCGATAAGATCAGAGCAGTTTCAAAGCTTTTTTAATAAAATTCTTCACCTGAAGGTAAAAATAGACATAGCACGGTTGCACTATACAAATATACATATATTGAAGGGGATCCTAACTTGGAAATTTATTTGCAGTCCAAAATTTTCCTTTGCGTTTTATGAAAGTCTTAATAAATACAATATACCGGGCGTTGTTTCGATTTATTTTCAATGCAAGTAAAGTAAAAACTAAAAATAGTGAAGAAACAAACATTTCTGCGTAGGGGTTCAAACCCACGACCATCGTATTACCGTTCTGCACTCTTTCCTCTGTAGGCACTATTTCCTCTTTCGTATTACCGTTCTGCACTCTTTCCTCTGTAGGCACTCTTTCCTCTGTAGGCTAAGCTAACGTAAATGGCTCACACCTCGCCCTAACCCCCCCAGAAATTGTTTTTTTTGTAAATGTGGTTCTCAGACGAGACGTCGGTTGTTGTGAAAACACGACAATATTTCGTCGGCGCAACACACTGTGGAGTTTTCACGACGACATCCTACGTCTCACCCGACAACCATATTTACAACAAGTCCGTCGGGAAAACCTCAAGCAACACGTGTTTTTTTGAACGCTTGACCATCTGGAGTACCCAATTCTGGCATTTTCATTTCTGGTCAGGCTCTGCGTATAACATAAATCATACATCTGGTCGAAATCGGTTAATATTAGTAGGCGCGGTCCCCTAAGGAGCCACAGAACGGTAAAAAAAAAGCCAAAAAAAATTTCTTCTTGTCCTGCCGTGGGGCCTTCTCGTACGTGTCTTCGGTAAAGTGGCTTGCGAAATTTGGCGAATGGGGTAGTCGTTTGTCCTTAAACACTCTGCCCAAGTAGCTCAGTTCCTTCAGCAGGTTTTCAGCCTCTGAAACAGCTTCAGCTCGTTGCACAAAGGTCCTTTGCAACAAATCGTGTTTGCGATGGTTGCTGGTTGGTGGTAGCGTGCAGAAACCGATCAGTGAGCGTGGGTTCCCTGTAACCTTACAGCTGAGACGCCCGCTTGCTTTTCGACGTACGAGAACGTCAAGGCACACTCAGTCTTTAAGTCCATTATAAACTTGATGTGTATATGTTTTTGAAATTATCGCGAGTGTCACGCGGAGCGTTTTTGTTGTTGCAGGGAGGCGGAGCGCGAGGCGGCGGAGGCGGCCTCGGCGCCGGCGGGGGCGGCGCTGCGCCCTGCCGCCAGCTCGGATCTGCTGTCGCCGCGCCCGTCCACGTCCGCGTCGTCGACGCCCGAGGGCGACTCGGGCTCCGGCACCGGCAAGAAGCTGTCGCACCTGCGCAGCCTGAAGCAGTGGGCGGGCAGGGCCAAGCTGCGGCTGACGCGCCGAGACTCCACCCCCACCCCGACACCCGCTGCCGCCCCCGCGCCGACCCCAGACGCCGCCCCCGCCGCTCCTGCACCGCCACCGATGCCGACGCAACCGTCCGGATCGCAGCCCCACACCGACCACGCCGTCAACGTCTACGAAAGCGTCGGTTCCCATCTGCCTATCGCCGGTATGTCAAGACTGTACAGTTACACTCTCCAAACATATGGTAAATTTTTAATTAACTACGCGTACTACCTTTAAAATCAACGCTAGATGTTCATCTGTCACCCCGAAGTCCATGCGAGTGGCAGAGGCTGCAGGTGAGGCTGGTTAGTCATGCGTTACACTCATTCTTCCTATTGTGTACGTCACACTCACCTGCCTCTCTGAAGTCTGATTTAAATTAGTTGACATCCGATGTTTTGTGCTCCAATCAGTCCCGTCTGCAGGCTGCCTCCACAGAGCTCCATTCATAGCATAGATACGGAATAGCTTTAATGTCTCTGTCTCCCAAAACCTAAAATTCAGGTATGGTATAAATCTGTATAGTGTCTCTAAGCAAGCCGAAAATCTGCTCTTAAGTTTAATTAGGGCCAAAGTTGTATCAAGGTTTTTGATGCGGGTGAAATTTTCCGTCTGAGAAATAGCATCCAACTCAAAAACTACTAAACGCACTGAATTAAATTCTTCTGCAAATGAAATGTCAAATCAAGCCGTCTACATTTCCAATTTTATATTATTTATGCGACCAGTTTCAGCGTTTCAGTACGCCGTCTTCTGGCCCCCTCACAGACCTGTAGGAAGAATCCAACGGCATGTGCAGTCGAAACAGGGCACTAGTAGACTTCTACCAAGTCTACGCTTACCAGTTACTAAGAGTTACCAGTAGCTGAATGCTGGCCCGTATTTCAGTTGCACATGGCGCTGGATTCTTCCCACACGTTATTCAGGCGGTCTGAAGATGGCGTAGTGATTCACTGAAACTGGTTCCATAAATGATATAAAATTGTAATATAGACGGTTGAAGATGTTTTTGATGTGACATTTTAAACTGAACAGCCGAAGTTCCTCAACTGTCCTGTATAAAGATGGACTACTACAGGCAAATTCTTTTTGTTGTCCACCGAAATACCTCATTCAGCAACAGACCTTTCCAAAGTTGCGTGTCACTTTGCGTTTGATATGTATAAACTTCGTAAGATGGCGCTTTATTGCAATGTTCTCAGTTCAAAATCTCAGTTCCCTACAAAAATCACGTTAAATTTTTGAAATTCACTTGTGTTGTAGATGTTCACAGGATGTCCCAGGAGGAATGGTAAATATTCATGGATATGATAGGAAAGATTGTTTCAAGCAAAACACTTCGTACGGGCATATGCGCTATTCGAAATGGTTTCCGAGATGCAACACATTTAATGTACATTGTTATTTATGGAACTGATAGATTTACACGCAACTGGTTTGGATCATACCTAACAAATCAAAAAGTTGTGCTGAATAATTCAAACAATGTTGAAAAGGTAGAAAATGTTAGTGGCTAGGGAGAAACCACTAAGGTGGTCCCACAGGGTTCAATTTTGGGTCCATTCCTGTAGCAGAATGACATCCAGAGCAAAGAGTTTGAAAGCAACGAGGTAGGTCGCGCTAGAATAAAGAGGTTTGATGGGTACGACACACACGTGCGCGCCACTAGCCCAAAAACAACCGTGCATTAATGCGTTCTGTCTCGGAAACCATTCGGAATAAGGCATATGTCCATATGAAGTTTTTCGCTTCAAATAAGCGTTCCTGTCATATCCTTGAATATTGACCAATTTCTCGTAGTGCCGTCCCAATGACCGTCTTCTCACTACTTTAATCGGACATCATAAAGCACGCAGACTAAACGTTACACGAATATCCAACAATGGTTCACTGACATCTGGCAGGGACAATGCTTTGTGCAGCGGAAGTAGCAACATAGTTGTAGCTTCCAATGCCACTACAGCTCCCACTGATGTAATGCTGGCGGGAGCATGCAGCGTGGAATTAATCGGACTATATATGCTGCACATTGACTATTTCCGTCTCCTTCATCAGCGGCGTAGCGTGTAACTCATCAGCGTAACAATTTGAATCTCAAACACTCTATTGTAGATGGACTGTTATTACATAAAGGACAGCTGAGGTTACATTTATTGTCAGCAGTGCAAGAAGATGGCCAAACAGGGATGAGTAGCAGAAAGTAATCTGCAACAACACCGACATTGCGATAATCCCTTGGAGGAGCTACTTAACAAACCTAAAGTAACGCATTCGTGGATGGTTGTGACTTGTACAACTCTGATTCTCCATGATGTATACTATTTTACCTCACTTACGGCTGCCGTTGGATTTTACAGGACGGCGGGAAATTCAACTGAAGAGGTCTCACGCAAAGTGATTTCACATCACCAAAAATTGTCACCAGCCCTAGCGAAGGAGTTCAGATCCCTAAACTGGAACACTCTTAATAGTTACTGGAAAATTCCTGAACAATAATCGTTTGTGACATGTAGTTCAAGTGTAGACAAATTTCAACGACTAATAGAAGCTAACAGAGTTAAGTTTGAAAGTAGTCCTGAAAATCGTTTATAATGGTAACAAACGTAGTGTATAATGTCAACAAAAGGTAAGATTTCTTTCAGTCCAAAGGTTGTTTTGAATGTCATACTGCTCTACTAGGCATTGTTCTATTGAAGTTGGTATGCCGTTGCCTTCCTCGGACCTTTCAACTAATTTAACCAGCCATTTATAGGGGGACTTAAAATAGTTTAACGTGGATTCCGAAACATGATGTAACTTGACATTTACAAATATCTGCAAGAAGTGGAAGGAGCGATAGACAGATGCCTGTCACAAAAAAATCGTAGGACTGATTCGCGAGTGAACTCGGCACCTTTGGAATTGTTGTATGACACCCATTGAGCTGCACCAACGTATTGAAAAGAAAACAGTTTTAACTGACACTCAAGTCATAGAACCATTGGGTGTTTTTAATAAATTTTCATTTAGAACAGCCGGTGATGAATGGGCGGACGAGACAGGAAACAATCAGAAGGGTAAAAATGGTCTGCAGTGCTTTTAGTGAAACTAAGCAGTATTTTCGAATTGAGGCTACCAGTGAGTCTGAAGTTCAGTCATTGCGTATTAAAAGTTTTGAGGTATGACAGGGAGACTAGGGCTTTTAACGAGAAAACCATTGAAAGCCGAGTAGCTGAGTGATAAGTGGAGTGATGCTTACTGAGAATTAGTGGGGGGAGACGGAAAATGACTAATGGATCAGGTAGCAGACTAAATTGTAGGCGTAACTACGACTGTAATGAAAAGTGATCGAGAACTTGTACCCGAGGAAATAGATGGTCAGTGGGCGAAGGGAGTGCTTTACTGGACTCAAAGAGATAAGAAAAGAGCGAAATGAAAGTGGCTAATGTATGTGGCTGGATAGCTCAGCTGATAAGCGCCAGACTTCAAATTCAAAGGGTTAGGGTTCGATCCACAATCGATCCAAAGATATGTTCTGTGACCTATCACGTTTTTAATTTCTGAACATTATTTTTAATGGGAAAAATGCGAGTTTATGGCGTAGTTCGGGGTGCACGCTAGATTGTAGGTCCCCCCTGCAACTGATGGAGTAAATCAGTTCCAGGGACCAAGAAAATATAAGGATATGCCACTTGCAATAGGACCGTATGAGTAAAAACAAAAAAAATGGTTCAAATGGCTCTGAGCACTATGGGACTCAACATCTTAGGTCATAAGTCCCCTAGAACTTAGAACTACTTAAACCTAATTAACCTAAGGACACACATACACCTATGCCCGAGGCAGGATTCGAACCTGCGACCGTAGCAGGCGCGCGGTTCCGGACTGCAGCGCCAGAACCGCACGCCCACCGCGGCCGGCTGAGTAAAAACACTGCGACGTGCAAACCAATCTTCGGTTTGAAGAAAGATTTACTTTTCAGATGACACAGGGAAATTTTGAGAAGCAGTATGGATATCGATCGCTGGCGGCTATAATACGTGCAGATGTCTAGAGGACGTCTTAATGCAGCCTTGGATGTAAGTGATTGATGGTGACGGTGACCTTACCAGTGCCTTGCATTAAAGCATTTCTAGTCAATCAACTGTCTGTCTCCATAACCGGGATTGCTAATGCACGCCCGTGCAATGTCGGTCAACTCAGGGATAATGTGTTCGAATCCTGACGAAGAAATTTTCATCTATAGTGTTCAGCCGTCAAGGTAAGGAGAGGCGATGGCATACACTTCCTGATCACCAGAATCTGCGACAATCTCCTTGGCTCCAAACATATTTGAAATGAAACTTCCTGGCAGATTAAAACTGTGTGCCCGACCGAGACTCGAACTCGGGACCTTTGCCTTTCGCGGGCAAGTGCTCTACCATCTGAGCTACCGAAGCACGACTCACGCCCGGTACTCACAGCTTTACTTCTGCCAGTATCTCGTCTCCTACCTTCCAAACTTTATTGAAATGTCTCATGGCGTGAAGGCATGCACAGGGTTGATGTTGATGTCGGATGAGTATTCGGCGTCCCCTTGATGCTATTCGAGAGACGTAGGGTATGTTCTGGCACGACGTTTCACCCTATCCCTTCCCTTCACCCCTAAGAAGGGGTGATGGGAAAGCATCGCTCCTGCCAAACGCAACTCGCCCTTTTTTCACATGATACCTTGCGAACCATGGATGAAGGGCATCAGACGGATGCCATATTCCTTGAGTTCCGGAAAGCGTTTGACTCGGTGCCCCACTGCAGACTCCTAACTAAGGTACGAGCATATGGGATTGATTCCCAAATATGTGAGTGGCTCGAAGACTTCTTAAGTAATAGAACCCAGTACGTTGTCCTCAATGGTGAGTGTTCATCGGAGGTGAGGGTATCGTCTGGAGTGCCCCAGGGAAGTGCCGTAGGTCCGCTGTTGTTTTCTATCTACATAAATGATCTTTTGGATAGGGTGGATAGCAATGTACGGCTGTTTGCTGATGATGCTGTGGTGTGCGGGAAGGTGTCGTCGTTGAGTGACTGTAGGAGGATACAAGATGACTTCGACAGGATTTGTGATTGGTGTAAAGAATGGCAGCTAAGTCTAAATATAGATAAACGTAAATTAATGCAGATGAATAGGAAAAAGAATCCCGCAATGTTTGAATGCTCCAGTAGTAGTGTAGCGCTTGACACAGTCACGTCGATTAAATATTTGGGCGTAACATTGCAGAGCGACATGAGGTGGGACAAGCATGTAATGGCAGTTGTGGGGAAGCCGGATAGTTGTCTTCGGTTCATTGGTAGAATTTTGGGAAGGTGTGGTTCATCTGTAAAGGAGACCGCTTATGAAACACTAATGCGACCTATTCTCGAGTACTCCTCGAGCGTTTGGGATCCCTATCAGGCCGGATTGAGGGAAGACATAGAAGCAATTCAGAGGCGGGCTGCTAGATTTGTTACTGGTAGGTTTGGTCATCACGCGAGTGTTACGGAAATGCTTCAGGAACTCGGGTGGGAGTCTCTAGAGGAAAGTAGGCGTTCTTTTCGTGAATCGCTACTGAGGAAATTTAGAGAACCAGCATTTGAGGCTGACTGCAGTACAATTTTACTGCCGCCAACTTATATTTCGCGGAAAGACCACAAAGATAAGATACGAGATTAGGGCTCGTACAGAGGCATATAGGCAGTCATTTTTCCCTCGTTCTGTTTGGGAGTGGAACAGGGAGAGAAGATGCTAGTTGTGGTGCGAGGTACCCTCCGCAACGCACCGTATGGTGGATTGCGGAGTATGTATGTAGGTGCAGATGTAAAAGAACGCAGGCACAACACTCAACTGTACAGGCAATCTTCAGTCAACGACACGACACAGATAAACACGCCATAACAGGTCGGAGGAAGACAGTGGCAAACCGCCTCCACTGGGGCCTTGTCCAGGACAGCAATGCGAGATCCGTACGTCTGCCCCCGACGCTCATCTCCTGAGTATAGGACTGATTTAAACTAGTCAATCAGTCAAGTATGCTATCCTTATCTCGAGTCACACCTCGTGTATAAATGCCAGATATCACATTTGTCTCAACGATGGAGGACGAACTTTTTCCATCCGGAACAACTCGTCTTTCTGCACTTATGGGGAGATGCCCACCTGCGCATCATTCTCGGATGTTAGTTATAGTCTTCATGTGTGCAAATAAATTTTCCCGTGGACTTTATTCAAGTACGAGGTTTGTCCGGAAAATACGTATAACAGTTGAATAATGTCTTTATGTTACAAGTTGCAGCCACCGCCAGGTGGGACTACTGCTGTAATCAATCTCATCAACGCCCAGTTCGAGTCAGAGCACTCTGCGTGAAGGTGAGAGTGTGCGGCAGCTTGTTGACAGTAACCCTTTTTCACCTGCCGTCGGCATGGAGCTCTCTGTGATTGAGGAACAGCGCGTCAACATCAAGTTTCTTGCAAAGCTAGGCAAGAATGGCCGTGAGATTTTTGAGTGTTTGAAACAGGTTTACGGAGGCAATTCTCTGAAGGAACCAACCGTGAACAAGTGGTTGAAAAGGTTCCGGAATGGCCGAGAAGAAGTGAACGATGACCCTCGCCCAGGACGCCCGTCGACATCGAGTTCCGATGCAAATGTTGAACGAATTCGGGCTTGTGTTCTTAAAGACCGTAGATTGACAGTCAGAATGATTGCTGACGAGCTGTCAATCCCCAAAACAATCGTTCACGAAATCCTGACACAAAAACTTGAAATGAAGAAATTGTGTGCGAAAATCGTACCGAAGCTCTTGACGCCAGAACAGAAAGCAAAGAGGGTTGAGTGCTGTGAGGATTGGTTGGAAGTAGAGGAACGAGGGGACTTTCTGAACCGAGTCATCACTGGAGACGAGTCCTGGTTTTACGAATTCGATGTGGAGCTCAAATCTCAATGGAAACTAGCAGGAGAACCGAGAACAAAAAAGTCGCGAAAATCAAGGTCCAATGTGAAGACAATGTTGATTGTTTTCTTTGATTCTAGGGGCATTGTTCACAAGGAATTTGTCCCTACCAGCCAGAGAGTGAACGTAAATTTTTACGTTGAAGTTCTGACACGTCTCAGAGCTCGTATGGCCCGAGTTCGACCGGAGTTGGTGAAATGAGGTAGGTGGATCCTTCATCACGACAATGCGCTCGCTCACACGTCGCTCGCTGTGCGCGAGTTTTTGGCCCGAAGCTCAATCACCGTGACAGGCCACCCGATTTAGCCCCGTGTGACTTCTTCGTGTCCCCGAAATGCAGAATGGTGCTTCGGGGGCGGCACTTGGGAGATGGGGAAGCCATCAAGGCAGAAACGACACGGCAACTGAACAGCGTCACAACTGAAGACTTTCAGCAGTGTTATCAACAGTGGAAACGGCGTTGGCAGAAGTGTATCGCGTCTCAGGGCGAGTACTTTGAAGGAGACCATATTGTAATACCTGAATAATTGTAAAATAAAGCTATTATTCAACTTTTATACGTATTTTCCGGACAAACCTCGTATGCTATCCTTATCTCGAGTCCCATCCCGTGTATAACTGGCAGATATTACATTTATCTCAACGACGGAGGACTAACTTTTTCCATCCGGAACAACTCTTCTTTCTGCACTTATGGGGAGATGCCCACGTGCGCATCATTCTCGGACGTTAGTTAGTCTTCCTGTGTGCAAATCAATTTTACCGTGGACTTTACACGCCCCAGCTACGGCCGGTATTACACTATCAAATTTCTTTGTCAAAGATTTGATCAAAGATGTGATCCAATATTCCGTCCAATATATTTGACAAAGATCTTTGACGTAGCGCTACAAGGGGTATTACACTGTCATCAAATTTTTCGTCAAAGTTCAAGATGGCTGACAACAACTTGTTATTTAACCGCAGCAGTTCTACGTACTCCAATTGCATTGTGTGCACATGCGGAAAAGAAGTGGGGGGAAAAAATGGAACCATACATACGAGGTTGACAGTCTTAAAAGTCCTGGGATTACAACTTGATAATAAATTCAGTTGGGAGGAGCACACCACAGAACTGCAGAAAGGCCTTAACAAATCTGTATTTGCAATTCGAGTCTTAGCAGATATAGGCAACATAAAAATGAAAAAGCTTGCATACTTTCATTCCATAATGTCATATGGGATAATATTTTGGGGGTAAATCTTGAAGTCAAACAAAAGTTTTCAAGGTCCAAAAGCGTGTAATACGTATTATTTGTGGAGTAAATTCACGGACCTCCTGCAGAAACCTCTTCAAAGAACTGGGTATACTAACCACTGCCTCTCAGTATATTTACTTCTTAATGAAATTTGTCGTAAATAATATATCTCTTTTTCCAACAAACAACTCAGTTCATACATACAATACCAGGAACAAAAATGATCTTCACAAGGACTTAAAAGCACTTACTTTAGTTCAAAAAGGGGTCCACTACTCAGGAACACTCATCTTCAATAATTTGCCAGCAAACATAAAAAATTTAGTTAGAAATAAAGATCAGTTTAAAAGGAGCCTGAAAGACTTTCTACTGGCCAACTCCTTCTACTCCATTGGCGAAATTTTTAATAGAAACAAATGATGTATTTATTCATACTATTAGTATTGTTATTTTAGCTTAAAAAAATCGACATGTTCCACATCCACGAGGATCTCCTCAGCACGGATCTATGGAAAGAAAAACTAATCTAATCTGGGTGAAGCCGTGGGTTTTACGACGACACGATAAAAGCATTCAACAAAACTTGTTACGTGAGCTTACAGTGGAAGACGTCATGTCGTACATCAATTACTTAAGAATGGATGAGCATACATTTCTGTATGTGCTCAATGAAGTGTATCCTCATATCACAAAGCACAATATTCACTTAAGAACTGCCACATCTTCAGAAGACAGGCTCACTTTAACACTCCGATTCCTTGCTACAGGAGAGGGTTATGTTAGGTTGGGTTAGGTTAGGTCAGGTTAGGTCTCCAATCTTCTTAATCTATTTTTGTATTCAGGGTGCCTCACGTTGTAAAGCGCCTCATCAGCTTCAGACATCTCTATTAATTTTGTAGTTGTCGGCACACACCAATTGTATTTACCGGCAATGGTTATAAAAACACTACAGACGACAGAACGCTGCAGCGATGCTAGCGCTCCATGTGGTAACATGTCACATTGCAGTGAACAGAAGACAAGCGATTTCTTTGATCAAATATACAGCGAGGCCCTAGATTTGATCAAATATTGGACGACATTTGACAAAGTCCCTATTACACTATCAAATATCTTTGACAAAGATATTGGACAAAGATATTGGACAAAGAAATTTGATAGTGTAATACCGGCCTACCACTGCTCGCTCGCGCCCTTCTGCTGCGGCAGCTGACGCGCGGTGTGGCGTGGTGTTGCAGCGTCCTCGGGCCCGCTGAGCGTGGCGGTGAAGCTGCGAGAGAAGCGCGACCAGGCGCCGCCGCTGCACTCCTCGTCGGGCAACTGGTCCGCCAGCTCGGAGAGCGGCCGCGCCTCCCTGGGCTCCAGCACCAGCACCAGCCACCAGCCCAGGTAAGCCTTCGCCCGGCTCCTGCGTCACACTGGCCTCCAAGTTTGTAGCAGAAGACCATCATCCGCAGCAGCTGCTGTTCAGGGTGTCCATAAAAGAACGTCCCAGTTATAAATTTTATCAGCTGTAAGCGTTGTACAGGGCTGCTTCAAGGTCACAATTAAAGAGTAACACAAACAGTACCAGGAAAGTGGACACCTTCCAGCTATTCGTAGAAATTACCATTCCTCGTGAAATAGTTCGTGGTGAGACATCGGTTCCATTTTCCCGCAAGACATCACAAAGCTCTTTCATGCATGTCTTGGCCAACTTCTTCGTGAAACATTTCGAATCACAGGCACTGGACTTGAAGACTTGTAAACCTAACTTGTGGTACAGGTACGTCGAAGATATTTTCGTTGTGTGCAGCCATGGTGAAGAACAGCTCCGTGACTTCCTAAGACATTTGAACAGCCTCCGTGCCAACATGACATTTACCATGGAAGTAGGAAAGCTCAAAAAACTACAATCTCTAGATGTGCTGGTCACAAGGGATATCGAAAATCGACACACACGGACCGATACCTGCACAAACTATCAAACCACAACTCGAGCCAGAAAAGAGGCATGATTAATACGCCCGTAACGCGATCAGGACGAATATGTGAGCCGCAGCACCTCAAACGCGAAATACAACACCTGGAAAGTGTTCTGAGGAGCAATGGATACTCCACAAATTATATTACAAGTGTAACAGAGCCAAACACTCGGCGAAGTAAAAAATATGTTCAAATGTGTGTGAAATCTTATGGGACTTAACTGCTAAGGTCATCAGTCCCTAATCTTACACACTACTTAACCTAAATTATCCTAAGGACAAACACCCACACCCATGCCCGAGGGAGGACTCGAACCTCCGCTGGGATCAGCCGTCGGTGAAGTAAGAAATCAGAAAAAGAAATGTCGGCTACGGCCTTTCTGCCATACATTCACAGAGTGACGGACAGAATAGGCCGTATATTGCACAAATACGGCGTAAAGACGATTTTCAAACCGACAAGAAATATCAAAGAGTGTCTTAGATCGGCAAAGGAGAAAAGAGACCCACTTGCAATGCCGGGAATATACCGCATACCATGCACATGCGGAAAAGTTTATGTCGGAATGACAGGACGATCAATCATCACCAGGAGCACAGAACATAAGCGACATTGCAGGTTGGGGCAGGTGGAGACATCGGCCGTGGCAGAGCACGCTCTGAGTGAGACCGACCACGAATAAAATTCGCCGACACGGAAGTTCTGGCTGTAGATAAGCTATTCAGATAATCTGTAGAAATACAAGAACACGCGAATAGCTTCAACAAGAAAGAGGAAAGCCTTAAGGTAAACGGATCTTAGCTTCCCGTACTGCAGCGAACGACCGCAGCAGGTAACAAGAGGAGAACCGCACCGGAAATGAGCGCGGAGAAGCCCTCGGACGTTGGCGCGCCAGGTACATATAGTCTGCGGCCTTGAGATCGACTCCAGTTCACCACAAGCAATGGATGGTAAAGCTTTGACAATGCCAGCCGCTCTTGCTGGCGAAACGTCAGTAAAATCATCAGACGAACGTCGGCCGAAGAACCCAAGACAGAAGTCAATAGGCAGTTTGTCAACAAGTGGCCACGAAAGCCTTAATAATTTTGTATCATGCGCTAAGTCAAAACGTAGACGAAAGTGTGTGTTGAATGATCGTGGCAGACGGTCTCTGAAGACGATTGTTGCCGTGGTGGCCGAGCGGCTCTAGGCGCTTTAGTCTGGAACCGCGCGACCGCTACGGTCGCAGGTTCGAGTCCTGCCTCGGGCATTGCTGTGTGTGATGTCCTTAGGTTAGTTAGGTTTAAGTAGTTCTAAGTTCTAGAGGACTGATGACCTCAGATGTTAAGTCCCATAGTGCTCAGAGCCATCTGAAGACGATTGTGACGAAGAATAAGGGGTCAACAGCAGCAAAAGTCACTGTAGAATTGATTGTCGCACTCACGAACCCCGTCAGCACCAAAACAACAGGAAGGGAGCTCCAGATGCAGGGCGAACTGGAATTCCAGAACCACTCGTCAGTGATGCAAATGCCTGTAATAGGAAATTGTGATGTAAATCCATAAAACCTGGACTTCGGAGCAATGGAAGGACATGATTTGGTCGGATGAATCTTGTTTCACACTATTTCTAACTTCTGGACGAGTTCACCTCCCAAGAGTGAAACATGGCGGGGATTCTGTGACAGTTTGATCAGGCGTATCGTGTGGTATTCCATGGGACTCATGGTTACTCTGCAAAGTCTCATTACTGCTAGCGATAAAGTGACCATTTTGGCTGATCTGGTCCATCCCATGGTACAATATTTGTTAAGAAATGGTTATGCTGTATCCAAGACGACAGGCCTCCTGCTCACAGAGCTCGCATCGTCCACGACTGGTTTTGTAAGAACGAGGATGGATTTCGCATTTCCTATGGCCAGCACAGTCACCAGACCTGAAAATTATTAGCCTCTGTGGTCTATTTTGGGCAGAAGGTTGAGTGATAGCTATTCACCTCCATCATCGTTACCTGAACTTGCCACTATTTTGCCGGAAGATTCTCTTGAAAACAATACAGGACCTGTATTTATCCATTCGGACTGGAGCTGGAAGCCGTCCTGAAAGCCAGCAGATTTCCTAACCGTATTACGTACGCATGGTAATGTTTTGTCAGTTTCCGCGGTCCATCCCGCTGGAGGTTCGAGACCTCCTTCGGTCATGGGTGTGTGTGTTGTTCTTAGCGTAAGTTAGTTTAGTTAGTGCGTAAGTCTAGTGACCGATGACCTCAGCAGTTTGGCCCCTTAGGCATTCACACACATTTGAACAGTTTGTATGTTTGTTGTTTCCACATTTTTGTCCAAACCCTGTATGTGGATATAAAATAAAGCTACATAATTTATGTTTTGTTTGTTTCCAGGTACATGTCTGTATTTCAGGTTCATATTAAAATCGAAGCATTTGAGATGTGGTGCTATAGACGAATGTTGAAAATTAGGTGGACTGATAAGGTAAGGAATGAGGAGGTTCTACGCAGAATCGGAGAGGAAAGGAATATGTGGAAAACACTGATAAGGAGAAGGGACAGGATGATAGGACATCTGCTAAGACATGAGGGAATGACTTCCATGGTACTAGAGGGAGCTGTAGAGGGCAAAAACTGTAGAGGAAGACAGAGATTGGAATACGTCAAGCAAATAATTGAGGACGTAAGTTGCAAGTGCTACTCTGAGATGAAGAGGTTAGCACAGGAAAGGAATTCGTGGCGGGCCGCATCAAACCAGTCAGTAGACTGATTAAAAAAAAAAATAAAAAAATTAAAATTCACGCACTACAGTACCGTGACATTCCGTTGCAGGAGACAAAGCAAAATGGTGCAACACGTTGAAAAAGTGGAGTATCGTGTGTGGCTGAACCAGTATCAAGTGAGGAATCTAGTAATATACTCTCTAAGACGAGAAGAACGACCCAAAACACACAGAAATTATCCGAATGGGTCGGAAATCGGTAGATGTGATGTACAGAGAAACATACGATTACAATTTCCAAAAAAAACAGGATGATTTATTCAAGAGGAAAAGTTTCGTAAACTGAGCAAGTAAATAACGCGTTGGTCCACCTCTGGCTCTTATATAAGCAGTTATTCGGCTGGGCATTCATTGATAGATTTGTTCGATGTCCTCCTGAGGGATAGCATTGCATATTCTGTCCAGTTGGCGTGTTAGATCATCAAAATCCCGATCTAGTTGAAGGGCCCCGCCCATAATGCCCCGAACCATTCTCCGTTGGGGAGAGATCCAGAGACCTTGCTGCCCAAAGTGCGGTTTGGCAGGCACTTACACAAGCAGTAGCAACTGTTCCCGTGTGCGCACGGGCATTATCTTGCAGAAATATAATCCCAAGATGGATCACACACATCCATGCCCGAGGCAGGATTCGAACCTGCGACCGTAGCGGTCGCGCGGTTCTAGTCTGTAGCGTCTAGAACCGCTCGGCCAGTGCGGCCGGCCCGAAGGTTTGGAAGTGATCCGGTACTCAGGATTATTTTACATCTAAATGCTTCGTTTCAAGGCGCATGCGCTGCCCCCCCCCCCCCTTACCCCTCGCACACAGGTACAGTATGACTTTTCCCGGAGCAGGTCGACGACGACGGTGTCGTCGGCGACGGGCGCGGGCCACGCGCTGAACACGTCGGCGAGCTCGTCGGGCACGCTGACGCCTGACCTGGCGGCGAGCATCGCCGACCAGGACTCGAGCTCGGTGTACTCGTGCGACACGGAGGGCTACTACACGTCGTTCCACCTGGACAGCGGGCTGAAGCCACTGCGCGAGGAGGACCCGGTGGCGGTGGCGGCGGCGGCGGCTGCGGCCGGCTGCCCGCCCCTGGCGCCACCGGGCGTCGCGCTGGGGCCCACCGGGACGCTGCTGCCGCAGCAGGCGCTGCACTCCACCTGCGCGCTCTCCACCGGCGGCTCGCCCAACCGCACGCTCACCGCCGACTCCGAGTACGAGCTCTTCGGCAAGGTGAGCCATAATTGTGTCACAGTCTAACATAACAGTCGGGACACTCCTGTAAAAGTTGTTACCGTTTGACAGCCGGAGTGACACCAGCGCTCCGAGGCCATTAAAATTGTTACACTCTAAGATGACGAGCTACAGACGAGAAATTTAACCGACAGGAAGAAGATGCTGTGATATGCAAATGATTAGCTTTTCAGAGAATTCACACAAGGTTGGCGCCGGTGACGACACCTACAACGTGCTGACATGAGGAAAGTTTCCAACCGATTTCTCATACACAAACAGCAGTTGACCAGCGTTGCCTGGTGGAACGTTGTTGTGATTGAACCATTTGTCGTTCTGCAGGCCTGCTGTGTTTTACTCATCGTCGCGTGTTCCCCAAGTACGACCTTCATTTTTATATTATTATAAGTGGGACAAGCTACGGCCAAATATGGGAGAAATACGCTGTAGATGTAAACCTCAACTACTCAAAAGCCAATAACACTTCAAAAGTGCTGTTATAAATTAAATTCGCCGTTAGAGACATTCCATCCTATGACACATTCACTACTTCATCGGTATCGGGCAAATGCTGTACGTTCTGCATGAAACACACACACACACACACACACACACACACACACACACACACACACATTTTCACAGCACAGCTTTCTCACAGCCAGTTTAACAGAAAGTGTTTAGTACAACGTTTTCACATTTACATTTCGAGTGGTTTATAATGCGTATTACCTGTCTGTCAGTCAGTTGGTCAAGAATGGATTCATCCAACCGATTTTCTGTTGAATTTGGGTGAATTGAAATAAAACAGTTTCAGTAAGGTTATGAATGTATTGAAATGAAATAAATGAGAACTCATTTTTTTGACAGTAATTTGTTGGTGTTTCTAATGCATTATTTGTTGGTGTTTCTAATGCAGTCATCACAACAGTTTCTATCTGAAGAGGAAATGAATAGTGCCAATGGTTTACTAACTCACAAGCATGCCATGTATTACTGCCTACAGAAAAAATATGGCAATTCAGGGATTATTCCACACTCTTCTGAAGACTGGCCTTGTAGTTTATTAGTCATCATTGCGGATGTGAGGAAACTAAGACACATTTCGATTGAAAAAGGAAGTCGCTTGGAATCAGTGGTCTTCTTGGAATTAGAACTACCTCACCTTTAAACTTTTCTACAATTGTTGTTGCTTCAATGACATTGTTCTTCAGCTCCTTAACAATTAATCTTGTTCCATTGCATAGTTTTGATTGGTTCAAATTATGGAACATGATTATCACTGAGCCGACCTTGAGCTGCAAATTGTGCAGGCAAATACAATGAATTCTGTTGGATAATTGACAACGTCATCTGGATTGGTAATTGAGCCAAACAAATTAAATGAATGCAACTGGCCAGCAATTTCACTCTGAATTTTTATGTTCAAATCGTCTATGTCCTTATTTTTTGCTGCCAAAGTGGCTCGTTCACTCAACTACATTTTTAAATTTTTTTTAATTTTTTTTTTTTTAATAGTGAAAATATGTGACAGGAGAACTGTCAAACCAATGCTCACATTTCTTTCATTGAGATTTTCATGCAAATATACTATCCCAATTTTCGACTTTTCTAGTGAATTTTCCAAAACTTTTCTTTCATACGAACCTTATTCTGGCAATTACAAACAAAAAGAAAAAGATTCAGACAAATTGGTAGAGGCTTTCTTAACTGACATTGTTCAGACATGCGGCAACTGGAGTGAAATCTGACGACAATGTTTTTGTTATTGTACACTGGAATTGAAGTAAAGTTCCTTCCCATAGGCAATAGCCACAGGAAAAGCACATAACCACAGCCAGGATATCCACCAACAGCAGCTGTCGTGTCAGTTTTGAGTGAAACTTGTCCCTGTTGCAGGGCTCCACGAGCACAACAACCAGCTCTGCAGGCACCGTCTGCACGACGCTGCAGCTGTCAGAGGGCAGCCCCGCCACGGGGCCAGCCGTGCCCGAGCGCAAGAGCTCACTGCTGGTGGCTGCTGACGTGCATGCGGACTCCCCCGACTCGGGCCACAACACCTCCAGCTCACCAGCGCAATCTGCCAGCCCGCCCGGCACCCTTACTGTCAGGTATGGCTTCTCACACCTCCCCCACTTTGGCACCTTCCAGTTGTGGTAGGTTTTCCTGGTGAAACTAAAATATTATCTATTTCAGTAAGTTCTTCCATCTTGAATGCCACAGCCACAAGTTTGCTGAAAGACAATTCTGTTATTTAAGTTTTCTTTTATTGATGGTGCTATTGCAAACTCTGTCATATGCTTAATTGGGGGTGGGGAATTCTGAGAATGCACTTAAATGGATAGTTTTTTGAAAAGGCTGGACCTGTATCTTTCCCCAGTCCCAGCTTGAGTTCAGTCTCTGGGGACCTCATTGTTGGCAAGATGTGAAACCCTAATGTCCCTTCACACTAACAGCCTGCTCCTTCTATCCCCCAGAAACTTGTCACTTTCTTAGAACACAGTTCCATTTCCCACCAAGGCTGTTATAGTCATCATCATTTATACCATACAATCAGCCGATTTTTGGCAATATGCCACATTCAAGTGCTATTTCTATCACAGTAATTTTATACCTTCATCTTGTACGGTTGTAAACAAATGTGCATATGGTACTTAAATGTACACTTGAAGGAGAAACTTTTTCTGCACTCAAAAATTGATAGCAGTCTAGAATTTCTTAGTTATTTCAAAAAAATACAAGTTAGTTTTGAAACATATCATAAAAGAGGCAAAAATTAATCCAATAAAAGTAAGTCCATGTGGAAAGCTGTGCGGGATGTTATGGTAAAAAAGACAAAACACACAAAAAAAAAAAAAATTGTGATATCACATGATGCAAGAATGTCACTGACCCTAGGGCAGATGCAAACAACTTCAATTCTTATTATGCAACTGTTGCTGGAAAATTAGTGAAGGAAAAATTTGGTAATCCACCTAATATAACATTGAAAGAACTTTCATGCATTGAAATAAATAATATATCCATGTTCCTCAGTCCAATAGGACCAACAGAACTCCTGAATACCATTAATTCACTGAAAAGTGATTATTCAACTGGTACTGATGATATTCCAGATTATATTATAAATATAACAGCAAGACGCATACTCTCTCCTTTATTAGACGTATGCAATTCATCCTTATCATGCGGTATCTTCCCACAGCAACTGAAAATGGCAAGAGTAATACCCTTATATAAAAAAGTTGATGACTTGTGTCACTACTGTCAGGGTTACTGAAAATTATTGAAAAAGTGTTCCTTTCACAACTAACTACATTCTTCTACAAGAATAATATTATTAATGGATGTCAACATGGCTTCAGATCACAGGGATCAAATGAAACAACCACTTTCAACCTGATAAATCATATCTTAAATGGAGTGGACAACAACAGAAAAGTCTCAGGTTTATTCTTGGACCTAACAAAAGCTTTTGATGTGATTGATCATTCTGTGCTCCCGAATAAGCACGAATGGTATGGTGCCAAATCAGTGGATTAAATCATATTTGGAGTATCGCTCTCGGGTAGTTAAAATTAGGTACGTGGAAGGAAATGAACTCCAGGTACATCTTTCAGAACCATGTGGACTAAGTCATGGTGTTCCACAGGGCTCTATTTTAGGTCCCGTTCCTTTTTTGGTATACATTAATGATTTCACATTACACATTAGGGATTGTGAACCTGTTTTTGCAGATGACACCAGTCTGTTGATTGAAGGAAATAAAGAAGAAAATCTTATTGCATCTGCAAAAGATATTACAAAAGAAGTGTCTGAATGGTTTACCAGAAACAGGCTAATAGTTAATCCCAGAAAACACTACTCATAAATTCCCACACAAATCAAAATAAAAATCCAGCACAAGCAGTAATATGTATAGATACCCAAAACATTAGTGTCATCACTGAAACTAAATTTCTTGGGATTCATACTCGGGAAAAACTTAAATGGAGCTATCATCACACATCCCTAATTTCAAAACCCAAAAATGAACTAAGCAGTAGGAATTCTTTGTAACAATACTAGTACAGAAGCTGTATGGGCTGTGTACTTTGCTCATGTACATTCAGTAGCAACATTTTCTGGAGATATGTACACCAAGCCATAACAGTTTGCAGGAAACAAAAGACAAGTTGTTAAGAATAATGAAACAAACGAGCAACAGAAAACTGTGCAAACCTTTCTTTAAAGATCTCTAAAGATATTACCCCTTCCCTGAATTTATATACTGGAAGTAGTCATGCATGTCAGAAAAAAAGAACATTGAGAAAAGAAAACTATTTTCCTCAAAACAAAAGTGTCCGTGATTACAGTACCAGGTCAGACAGTGACATGATGCCAAAAAGATGTATATCACGCAGGAACAAAGCTGTACGACAGATTGCCAAGACATTAAAAATCTCTTCCTGAATTACAGGGCTTTAAAAAGTCTGTGACAGCCTATCTTCTAAAAAACTGCTACTACTCAGTCTCAAGAAAAAATAGTAATTTGTATCTTTAATTGTAGAAGTAAGTTAAAAATAAATAGTTTTTAATAAAATGTGTTAATTATTAACTGCATAGATCCAATTTGTTATAAAAATTTAAATGATGTAGGTTTGATATTTGTAACAATAATAAATAAAAAGGTTTTCTGTCCAATGCCCTGTGTACAATATATGTACTGAAAAAGAGATTTGTATGGACAAATAAATAAATACACACACACACACACACATACACACACACACACACACACACACACACAGTGTACTCCCTCTGGTGGCAACACAGGTGTATATTCCCACATGCAAACAATCACAGTGGTCACAAATGGCATCCTGTGATAGATTGTTTCAAGCATTGTGCACCTTTTGTTGCAAATTCAGCACACCACCACAGTCAGGCCCTGGAGAGTGAATAAGTTCTCACTTAATCATACCACATATTTGTTCAATTAGTGAGAGATCTGGTGATTTTGCTGGCCATGGCAATTGTTGTACACCCTGAAGAGCATGTTGCATCACAGCACAATGATGTGCATTGTCCTGCTGAAATAGCATATTACCTTCCTTCCAAAGAAATGGCAATAGCGTGAGGATAACAGCCTGTGCAATGTATTGGGCACTCGTTGCTTTACCCTGCAGAAATATCAAATGTGAACATGGGTTGTAACTTATTGCCCCCCCCCCCCCCACACACACACACCACGAAACTCTGGGATGGAACCTGCATGTTGTGGGCAAATGCACTCTGGAACAGGCCACTCACCAGGTCTTCCCCATACACGTGTGCATCCACCATTTGCATACAGACAGAACCTACGCTCATCACTAAAGACAACAAGAATGCCACTCCACTCTCCAGTCAAGTCTTTCACTGCAACAGTGTAGCAATGTGTGGTTGGGATGTGGTGCCAGTGGTAGCCTGTCCAAAGGCACATATGATCTAAACCTACTGCAAGCAGATGGTTTCCATTGGACCTCAGTGACACAGCAGATGCAACATGCGCTCAGATTTCATCCCTGGATAATGTGCAATCAGCCAGCACAACTAATACTGTGTGCGATCTTGATGTACGTCTGCATAGTGCAGACGTACAGAACTTGGTATACAGGTGTGGGAATGTTCCACAGACCACTGCTGAAAGCAGCGACACACTAGTGATACTTTGTTCCCATCATGTGCAGCAATCAATCAATATGTCCATACAGCTTACCACAGGCCCACAACAATCAATGCATTCATCCAGCTTCCCAGAGGCCCACAACAATCAATACATCCGCTCCCACAGGCCCGCAATGCAACCCGTTCAAATGGCTAAAGCTGTTTAACAGGAGTACTCAGTCATCGGTGGGACATAGCTGTACCCTAGAATGATTCTTGCAGACACTGTTAATCTCTAAGGTCATGACAGTTACTGCCTGCAGAATCAAAACAGAGGGTGCACAGGTGGGCCCTGGTCGCCAGATTGTGACAAATGAATCACTAACACTACACTCCCCTCAGCTTGCACATATTATACACTTGTGCCACTTAAAACAGTCTTTGACAGTGTTACATTTTTTTCTGGCAGTGTATTACCATTGTTATAGTACAAACAGATGATGACAACATTCCACACTCCTCAAATATTTTAAATAACAGTATTGTGGCCTACATATGTAAACGTAAAACTCATAATATATCACAAAGAACATTGCTCTACATCTGTTGATTTGTTAAATATGTTGACAAACATAGAATGTTGTTCTCGCGCATTCTGCTGTATATACAATTTATACTTTAAATGACAGATACAAACCTATTTACACCCACACAGGGTGACAGTATAAAGTTACCACAATAGGAGGAGATCTTTAAAATGGGATATTGTCACAATCAGCTCATCATTTAATATTAACGACAATGATTGTATAACAGCCATGATGGAAAATGGAATTGTGTTTTGATAAATTTTGTGGGTGTGCTACCTGATATGAAAAACTTCCAATTTAAGGAAAGAATACACTGCTTTTTCTGCAGGTCACGGTCGCGATCATCGGACTGCGACTTCTCTGAGTCTGACCTGGAGGCAGTAGAGCGTGTTGAGCGCATCCGCGTGAAGACGGCCATCAATTCGAGTCGCATCCCATCCATGTGTGTTATCACACCACCACAGTCTGATGATGAGGCAGGCACAGGTGCCTCTGCACCTTCGTCTCCACCCATGCAGCAGAGGGCACCACAGACAACCGCTGTGGCCGGCAGGCGGCCAGCCTATGAGAAGCAGCTCAGCTCTGATTCAGAGTCCGACTGGGCCGCTATTGTGCGCAAGGAGCGCAGGCCGCATCTCAACCTCAACGGTGTCATCGGAAAGGTACATTGTCTGAGGCACTGCCTGTCTTTTTACAAACTATACAGTATCTATAAATTGTAATGTAAGCATGCCATACATAAAATTAATCACCCCCAGAAGACATCCCCCTAATATACTGTACAAAGCTACTACTACTGGAACTTCTGTTATGGAGACTTGAGTTTAGGCTTTATTGGAAACAAACCAAGAGGCCTGCAACAAATAATTCATACCAATATTTTTTCTTGTTTTATTATGTGTTAGGCTATATGGAGCAATTTGGCCTTTAAGTTCAATATATATTTTTTTATTTTAGGTTGTAGTAAGGACTGTCTGGTTTTGGACATCTTTGCTGGGAACTGTTCACTTTAAAACAATATAGCTCAAAATGCATTTGTGTGATGTTAATGAATTTTTAATAGTTTACTGGCACATATATTGGTACTGAATTTTTCAATCACCCAAAAACATTCTTATCATTTATCTAAAGTCACTTTTTGTCAGCCCAGAATAAACAAATACAGAGGGAGTGAGCTTGTTTTGAAGGTCTCTTTCATGGTTGTGAGCAGGTGCAACCACTGTGACCATACAGTGTGATGTGGATTTGGTAAGAGTATTATTAAAGGGTAGTTGTGTCACGTTGGACTGTGCAATTAGTTGTGGGTGTGGTAGCGGAATCAATTGCTATATTGCTATGATTAAGTATAAGAGTTGCAGCTTGGAAGGGATGCAGTATTACTTGTATGTTCAGACCTTGTTTTGTTGTATAAAAAATCCATTTTCCCTCACCTTTTCTCATGAGTGATTTGGAACTCCAATGGAAGGTTTAAAAATAGTTTGCTTCCATTTAGAAATGTGATACTGTACAATTTTTACAAGACCTGTTTACATTATTTAGACATTTTTAAAGTACTTATATCTACTGATATTCTTCATTTGAAAAATCACAATGTTTTGATGAATCGGAAGTACTGTCATTCGTGTTGATTATGACTGGCTTGATATTAGGAACAGTTCATCTTTCTCCTGGCAGTTGTCTTCAATTTTTCTGGCATGTTTAATACACTTTTCCCAGAGTTCTCGAGTTACAGCAATTAAGGCTTCTTGGCATAAAGTGTTAAATGCTCTCATACTTCTATTGTTTCCTAAAGTGTTAGCCATATTCATTTTTGCTGTTTGTCTCTGTACTTAAGCCCATATGATCTCAATTGGATTAAGATTGCATTGAGCCACTGGCAACCAAACAAGTTTTATGTCTGGTCAAAGTTGTTTAGTTATTTGTTCCAGTTTCTTTACTGGTGTAGGAAAATAAGGCCTGAATATTAGTATTAGATCTGTCTTAGTCAATTTGCTAAAATCATCAACTACAAATGGAAGAGAAATACTCATTGATGCTATCCAAGATATGGTTCCATCTTTCAGCCATGACATACTCAGGTTTTTAGTTCAAGAATCGGCCATTGCATGATACAGCACCTGATGTATAATTGTGGCTGACCTCTGAAGCAATAAACTGAGGACTTCCTTGAACCATTCCTCATAATCAGCTGTGTTCACTCCGTTGTGGTAATCACCAGTTCCTTTCTTCACATTGAAACAAAGTTCTGCACTGGCAGAAAATCCTTCTTCATTTCCAGTGTGTAAAATTGTGATGTGTGTCCCACTTCCACGCCATCCACGAATTTGCTGAATGTGTACTTGGTATTGATTGTAGTTGTTAAAGCTAGATTCTACAGAATCAACCATGTTTTCATATCACCCATGCTTTACTGTATTATTCTGTCCACACCAGGTCTTGTCTGTAAAGGAGATCTTGGTGCCCTGTGTTCGTAGCTTTCTTTGAAATGGAATCCTAGGCTTTTTAACTACTTTCAAAAGAGTAGAGATCAACGTATCAGGAAGATCTGCAGTATTTTCTATCAGTTTCAGGTGGAGGTTGTTAATTCAGGGGAATATCTTATTTATGTAAAAAATGTGAAAAGTTCTTCATATTGTGCAAAAAGTAAAATCACTGAGTTGGACTTTCAGACACTGTGGAGAAGCATACTAGTTTTTCTTGAACTGAGTGATGCACTTTCATCAATCTCCTTTGAAGCGGCCCCTACTCTCTTCACTGATGACAGTGATGTACCAGGACAGTGTAGCACTTTCTGATACAGGGGAAACGTACTGTCCTCCTACTTTTCCTTTCTCATTTCGAAAGAAGTAAATAGCACTTGAAACCATTGCAAGTTCACCCACTGACTACAGTGGTCTCAGAGGCATCTTGATACAATGTAGCTACCATGACGAAGACAGTCATATACTAATAACAGCATGCAGACGAAGCAAGGTCACAGGCACTTCATCTACCAACTACTCGGGGGTAGGTAACAGTAAATGGCAACCAATGTTGCCCTCAGTTTTACAGCCATGTATGCTGCTAATCTAATGGTCCTACACACACATAAACATTCTTCAAAATTACCCTTTATAAGATTGGTATCACACTGCTTGGTCACACTGGGGCCGAACCGCACAATAATGCTGGGTTCAGTGTGGGGTGAGTGGACTGCTGTAGCCTGTTGTGGGGTTGTGAACCACTGAGGGCCACGGTGGGGATGAATGAAAGACTCAGTTGAAACAGGTCCCTAGGAGTAGATGACATTCCATTAGAACAATATCCTTGGGAGAGCCAGCCATGACTTCTGACACAAATTCTTTAAAGAAGAGTGGAAAAACTGGTGGAACCCAAGCTTGGGAAAAATCAGTTTGTATTCTGGAGAAATGAAGGAACATACAAGGCAGTACTGACCCTACAACTTCTGTTAGAAGACAAGTTAGGGAAAGGCAAACCTTTGTTTCTAGGATTTTTAAACTTTGAGAAAGCTTTTGACAATGTTGACTGGAGTACATTCTTTGAAGTTCTGAAGGTAGCAGAGGTAAAAATGCAGGGAGTGATAGGCTATTTAGAACTTGTACAGAAACCAGATGGCGGTTGGTTGAGAAGGGAGTGTGACAAACTTGTACCTATCCCCATTGTTATTCAGTCTGTATTATAGGAAACCAAAGAAAAACAGGAATTAGGAATTAAAGTTTAGGGAGAAGAAATAAAACTCTAAGGTTTGCTGAAGACATTGTAATTCTGCCAGAGGCAGCAAAAGGCTTGGAAGTGCAGTTGAACGGACTGGAATCAAATTAGATGAACATCAACAAAAGCAAAACAAGGATAATGGAATGCAGTTAAATGAAATCAGGTCATGCTGAGGGAATGAAACGAGACACTAAAAGTAGTAGATGAATTCTGCTATTTGGGCAGCAAAATAACTCATGATGACCAAAGCAGAGGGGATATAAAATGTAGACTGGCAGAAGAAGAAAAGCATTTCTGAAGAAGAGACATTAGTTGACATCAAACATTGATTTAAGTGTTAACAAGTCCTTTCTGAATGTATCTGTCTGGAGTGTTGCCATGTATGGAAGTGAAATGAGGACACTAAACAGTTTAGACAAGAAGAGAATAGAGGCTTTTGAAATGTGGTGCTACAGAAGAATGCTGAAGATTAGATGGGTTGATTCCATAACTGAGGGGGAGGCACTTAAAAGAATTGGGGAGACAACAAATTTGTGGCTAAAGTTAACTAAAATAAGGGATCAGTTGATAGGACACATTTCAAGACAACACAAGATCACCAATTTAGTGCTGGAGGGATGTGTGTGTGTGTGTGGGGGGGGGGGGGGGGGGGGAATTGGAGAGGGAGATCAAGAGAGTAATACAGTAAGCAGATTCAGGATGTAAGTTGCAGTTGTTATTCAGAAATGAAGAGGCTTGCGGTTGGTAGAGTAACATGGAAGTTGTCTCAAATCAGTCTTCAGACTGAAGACCACACAAAAACAACATTTCTCTGAACTCCAATTTCTTGGAAGTTATGCTAAAGCAATATACTACATGCTGTAGTAAACAAATTGTTATTATTATTATTATTATTATTATTATATGAGTGCCATCCATGAAGTAAGTTCCATTTCTATTTGTGGCAGCACTACGATCACAGTTCCGAGCATGCGCGACAGTTACTCTGACTCAAGGAGAAGACATGTACGCCATTTTCAGATCACTGCTGCCGATGTGTGCTTTGTAGTGCTTCTTTAAAATATCAGCTGTAATTGAAAATGCTGTCGCATGTGATATCAGATCTGTGATTTGTTTCCTAAATGCAAAGAAAAGTTAAACCAAAGGAAATTCATTGGCAAATCTGCAAGGTTTATGGACAAAATGCTATGAGTGATTAAATGGTTAGATGATGGGTCAGACTGTTCAATGAAGGATGTGATCAAGTGCATGATGAAGAAGTTTACGCTTAGTGCCCTTGCTATGGAAGTTCTGCATATCTCATGATCACTAATTCGTGAAATTGTTACTAAAAAACTGAAATTTTGAAAACTTTGCTCATGTGGGTACCCAAAATACTCACTGAACAACACAAAAACACTTCAGTTTTTGACATGCTACAATGAAGAAGGTGCTGCGTTTTCTTTCTCAGATAGTGACGGGGGATGAATCTTGGGTATCGTATGACACCCCTGAAACAAAACAGCAATCAATGGAATGGAGGCGCGCTTAATCCCCCAACAAAGGTTAAGCCTAAGCAAATCTTGACACCTTGAAAAGTCATGTGCACCATTTTTTGGGACAGAAAAGGCATTTTGCTGATTGATTTCTTACCACTGGGCCAAACAATCAATGCACATGTTTACTGTGAGACCATTAAGAAATTGCGCTGAGCAATGCAGAACAAGCGCCAAGGATTACTGTCAAAAGGTGTTTTTGCACGATAATGCCTGACCTCACTTCGTGAATGTGACCACACAACTCTTACAGAAATTTTACTGGGATGCGTTTGATCATCCTTCATACAGCCCAGACCTCGCTCCTAGTGACTTTCATCTCTTTTTGCACCATAAAATCTGTCCTTGGTGGTCAGCACTTCATCACTGATGATGAGCTGAAAGAACATGTTACTAGATGGTTGAATACACAGGAGGCAACCTTCTATGAAGAAGGCATACAAAAACTTGGGCCACGCTATGACAAGTGCCTACAAAATTTCAGACGCTATGTAGAAAAGTAGTTTAACAGTTGTAGATTTTTGTACAATAAATATTTTTTTCTGTATCTGTACACATTTGTTTTATGTAACCAAACGGAACTTACTTTGTGGACATACTCATATTAAACATTTAAATATTCTATTGATTTTATTATAATAATTGTAGGCATATGTGACACAATAAAACTGAGACCCCCCAATACACACACACACACACACACACACACACACACACACACAAAAACCAAACTTCTTATCCCTCTCAGACTGATAAGCAATGCTCAAAAACCAGCTGGAGTTTTCTTTAAGGCCATACAGCCATGTCTCAGAGTTTTAGACAATGGTAAATCCAGGAAGGAATGTAACAATATTATGAAAAGGATAGTTGCTTATTTTTTTACAAAGGCTTTGTTGGCCAAAAGCTTATTTTGAGGACAGTCCTTTTTGTTGTGTGTATCTGCAACTCAGCATCTCTGCTATATGGTGAGTAGCAACTGTCCTTTTTCATAATATTGTCTCAGAGTTTTAGGTATTATCTAGGATTTTGCATGGTAAGGTTACAGTATTTAATCAAAAATTTCATAATTATTTTTAAGATTAATATATTATTTCGACAAAGGAAGCCCACCTCCTTAGCTGAGTGATCTGCCTGCTATGCAGAGACCCTGGTCCAGTTTCCACTACTGCCAGGGGTGTTCCTTGGTTGAGGTCAACTGAGGTGCTGCCTGAATGACAAGTAGTGACTCCATGGTCTGGAAAGCCGGCAACAGCAGGGAGAAGTGTTCTGACCCCAACCCCTGCATATCACCTCTGCATGATACCATATGGAGGAGAATAACACAGTGGATGAACAGCACTGCATAGTCCTCTGGGTGTTATTACTGATTTTAGTTTCAGTTAATGTGAAGGAGAGTTGCTGTGTTAGTTGCTAATGGTTAACGAGATCTGATTAACTGTCACACGAAATCAGTTTGCTGGTTCACGTATAGTTTAAATAGGGAAAAAGTGTGACTGAAATATCCTACTGTTATTCTGTCACATGCACTCTACAGATTATCTTAAATATGTATTCAGTGAAGATGGCTGAGGCATGATCCATGAAGGACAAGTGTTTAAAACGCCACTTCTTTTATGATTGCACTGTTTCTTCTTCCCAAAGCAATCCCACCCTGGCATCTGCTTTTCATTTGATTTAGGCACTAATTCCATTTTAGGTCACTCTGGATGGTGGTGTAACCATCATGTTCAGTAATTTTTCATCAGTAGGGTAATCGAATAGTGGGAATCAGTTAACATGTAATATCTTCGAATGAAATCACATTTTACCTATTGTCTGTCTGTTAACTGAAGAGCAAAGAGAGCTTGTGGTTTGTGGAAATGGCCATTCCCAGAAGAATACTACAAGGATATGAGATAACTAAGAATAAGTTTCCTGTCAAGCATTGGCACTGCAGTGATTCAGGGAGATTCTGATGGTCTAATGTTATTCTGTATTTGACATTAGCTATTAATTCAGTATTCTGCGAATTGTTAACCCATTTCTTAGAAAATAAACACTCTTCTGATATGTTTGTACATTGGATTGTCAGTGGTTTAAGATGCACTGCAGAAGGTTCAGCATAACTGAAGTTCCTCCTTGTGATATAGTGGAATAGAGAGTAGGGACTTGTCTGCTTGCTCTTGAGTTTAGAAACAGACTATATGCTGATTGTCTACAACATAACAGAAGTTATGGCTCCGTGCAGGTTAAGGACGCCTTCACGGGAAAGAAGTCGCCCGAATCGCAGCCTGCTCCAGCTCACACGCCGGCACCGACGACGACGACGGCCACGGCCCAACAGGATGCGGGCGACTATGTGACCATTGCTGACGTGCGGCCTCACACCAATTACAAGCCAAGCTCGCCGCGGCTCTACTCGAACACAGCAGTGGTGGCAGCGTGCCGACCGACGGAGTACGTCTCCCTGAATGAGCTGCCACCACCTGAGACGACGAGGTCCGGTGCCCCTCTGGCTGCCTCTCCACCGCCAGGCGACTCCCTGGAGCGAAGGCGCCGTCAGGGTGCACGAGTCACGCTTGACTCTGAAGGCCGTGTCGTTTATTCCTCAGACAGCCTCCGGCGGCGTGGCAAAACAGGACACACCACCTTCGAGCCGGGCCCGTATGTCAAGGAGCCGTCAGCAGCGGGCAGCCCCATGATGGGCCACCGCACTGCTGCCACCACCGGCCACCCGCCGCCCACCTCTCCGCAACTGGGCAAGGTGATCATCAGAGCAGCCACACCCGCCACCTGCGTCTCTGCACAGCGTCCGCTGTCACCGCCACCTGTGCAGCAGCAGCAACAACAGCAGCAGCAGCAGCCGCAGCAGCAGCAGAGGCCTGGGGCCTATGTTAATGTGCAGTCTCCTACGCGCAGTGCACCAGACAATCGTGACACCGAGGAAGGTAAGGTCCCTCCCCTGCCATCAGACCCCAAACTCCCACCCTTCCTGCGCCACGCAGATCCAGCACTGTATGACCGCATCAGCGGCAGCACCCCGGGCAGCTCGAGGGTTAAGCGCAGTGACAGCTACCGTCTGGCCAACTCGCCCATCCTGCTGCCTGCCAGAAAGGTAAATCGCGATATTCTTCTGAATTCCACATTTGAGGCTGGAACCCGGAAAGAACAGGCTGGCAATGGCCGCCTACCTAGCAGCAGGGAACAGTCGACCACCCTGGAAATGACACCACACAAGAGCCAGCAGCACGAGTTCTCCCGGGCACGACAGCAGGTAGCTAGAGTCCAGGACTCGCCGACCCTGTCGAGTGGTCGGTCCTCTCCAGCAGATGTCGACGTCAGGCAGGTATCAAATCCCAACTTGTTGGGGCGCAGGTTCTATGGTGCTCAGGTCCGTGTCGATCCCGAGTTGCTCTCAGGTGCCCGAGCTGCAGGAAAGCGGTCAGTCGTTCCTGTGCCAGCTGACACGGAGCGTGCAAAGGTGCTTTCGAATAAAGGTAATGACCATGACACTGAGATATGGTAGAGGCACCCCACACTTGACACCAGCAGCTCTTACAAACCTTGTGCTTGTCTGACAACAGGTGAGAACAGTTCTTCTGCTGGCCCCCACCCTTACTTTACATTGCTCTTGCTTCATATAATATTGCTTCTCATCTCAAACGAAGTCATTTTATTCACTTTCTAGAACTTCTTTGCTTTTGCAAATATTTTCTTCAGCTTTGCTTTTGCATTCTGACAGGAAAAGGTTCCTACATGATCAAAAACAAAATTTTAAATAAATGTCTTAAAGAATTTTCTCTGTTCGGATATTATGAGTCTGCACAGCTGGTTAATGTACAGTGATGGCAAACAGCTAAAAAACGGAATGCTGCAAAATTGCCACAACGTACACAAAAACAATTTTGTAGCAGTGTGTGGCACAGAAAAAACAAGTGTCTTCTGTACCATGTTTAAGATTTTATGTATAAGCTTCCCCTCTTCTTTGGTCTTTGTTAAATGCGAAATATCTTAACAAAACTTCTCTTAGGCTGTGCTCTCTTTCCAGACGCTACTGGAATTGGTTTGATATGTACCTGAAGCTGTAAATTGTCACAAATGCTAGAGGACTATTACTAGTGGATGAATGCACAAGCTTAAAATATGTGATTGAATGGCTTGGGTTCTTCATGTAAATCAAGATGCTTACACATTTCTGTTTAATTCTTCAAATGACGTTAAAATTCCCCAAGCTTAATTTCTTATTAATTTCAGATTTCCTTTCACTAGCTGATGCTAATTCTTTTGCATTTAATCTATAAAAATGTGTGGGGGGGGAGAGAAATTGGTGACAACACAGCACTCGTTTATCCATACATAGATTACAAAAAATATTCAGACTGCTGAATATAATGAATAAGCAGTGTTTCATGAATAAGCAACACACCAGATTTGCTTCAGTACTGTCTACGTTGCTTTCAAGAGCTTCCTGCAATGTAGGTTCTATAAAACCCCAAAAAATACACATTTTCAAAAGAGGAGAAGGCTCCTAGCTAGTAGAAATAAGCATGCATATTAGAAGAAATTCTCCTTTTGCATTTTCACATATTAAAATCTGAATGTATGCGTGTTGAGAGTAGTCTGGTCATAAATGTGCCAAATAAGCAATACTTTTAGAGTAATGGTAGTAACTGAGTCATAGATTTCATGTTTATTCCAAACAAAATGGAATAGCCATTTTTGTGATCAAATATCATTCCAGTCATCACATTTCACCACATTACTTAATAAATATGGCACAAATAAGTAGTAGGCAATGCTTAAAGAGTAGATGTGATTGTACAGTAACAAGCTGCTTAATTTGAAAACACAGCTATTTAATTTTTAAAGCATGTTATATTTTATTAGTCAGTATTTCTCCCAGACTCTAGTTTGAATATATTTCATATATGGTAACTGACCACCAAGTATCAATGTAGTATCAATTATTATACTGCTGAACACCAGGCACACTTACTCTTTACTAAATCAGTGAGAAGTTTCTCTTCTTATCCAATGTCATTACCCAATTTTGTCTTTAAGATCCTTACGTTGATACTGATTAGTACAGAAATTTGATTTGATTCATTTGCTGTGTTATAACGCACATTGCCTTTTCACAAGGTTCCATTGCATGGCTGTATATAAAATCCCCTCTGCTTATTTTTTCCTCTGCTCTCTTTCTCAACTTTTTTCTGTTTATTGTTACATTTGACTTACTTTCACTGTAAATGTTCAGTGTATTTATCATCATGATTGTTTTAATGCACATAATATCAATACTGATTTTTGTTCACTGCCATAACTGCAGGTAGTTGCAATGTACATTTTAAGTGTAATTATGATGACTGTATATTTTCAACTTCTGTTTATAGCACAGTTTGTAAACCTTCATAGCTTGCACTTGTGTGTTCTTTTTGCAACTTTCACCATTTTATTTGAATCTTGCTCATAGAACTTTGTATGAAAAAACAGTTGTTTTCATTTAATTACTTTGTGTTGAATGTGATAACATTTTGTGTTATAGTATGTAAAATGTTGCTGTTGATATAATTACCAAACATATACCTCATACAGATTGTGTATCTATGAATATATCTCTGGCATGAGACTGCTGTAACTGTCCAGTGTGAAATAACTACATGAAAAAGTTTGTATATACTACATTAGGAAGTTTCTTCAGCATGATATCATTGTCACTGTTTATACATTTCCCTTTAATATAAGGTAGCAAAGACAATTTCAGATAAATAAATTTTTGACAGGGAATTAAATACACATACTTCCACAGAGCCACAAAGACACTAAAAATTTTGAATGTTGATAAGTTCTCACTTGTTTAAATGAGGCGCATTAAAACCAGGAAGATGTTTATAAACTTGCTGAATAAAACCATCTTTCTCATGAAAATTTAAAGTTAATAGTAATGAAATACATTTCACGTACCCTAAGCCACTAAAAAAGAGAAGATCTGTTCACAGAAACAATTCTTTAGCCACATCAAAGAAACACATTAAATAGTCATATATTACAAATTCCCATAAAATATATGGCTAAGGCAGAGTTCTAATTATAATCATCAAATACTCATATTTTTATTCATTAATTATTGGAAGAACAAAGGCTCAAATTAACAGTACATATCACATAAGGATGAGGAAGAGGAGGGGAGGGGAGATGGGTGAGGAATAGTGGATGCGGGATAGTATATCACTTCTCAGTATATAGCTGTTTAATTTAGACTCGAGTACTTACAGAACTGAATGTAATTCAAATTAGATCATCAGAGTAATAGAATCAGGTCAGAGAAAAACTAATGACAATAACCAGACACATGTCCCACACATAGCTGTTTATAAAAAGAAACATTTTCGTTGTATCCAAATAGAGCAAGTGTGTGTTGCATGGAATGCCTAAAAACATTCACTTTCTGATACATATTTAACTATTAGTGTGTGTGTGTGTGTAAGTAATAAATTCCTTTAGTATCAGTCTGCTTGTTGCATCACACTAATTATGGGCACAATGAAAAGACAGGAGTGCTAACTTCCATTATTTGAATTTACTTTTGGCTTTTTGGTTTCGATTCTGCTGTTACCAGTAGTATTTTTGCACGTAGTGATGTCAGTACTTTTACCTTCTGTAACTAAGGACCCCAAGGCAGAATGCGTGTTTTTTTATTTTAATTCATTATTGCAGTATGCATACATTTCCTGTGCACATTTGGTATACTGAATTTTTGAAAGATTTCTTTATTTGCACCCATTACATAAATTTTCATTAATCAGCTGCAAGTAAAATGAAAAAAATTGTTGAGAACTTGAAAAAAAACACGACTCAGTTAATCTGTTGATTCTTGGAGACAAATTACTTTTCTCATTACCCCGCAATCATCACCCAGTTTCAGAGCTTTATCATCCACATCAGAATTGTACTCTTTTGGATGTGTTCTGAAATTATCCAGCAAAAGCCACAAGAAGGTTTCTTAAAAGTTCAAGCTGTGAACTTATCACACTGAATAGTACATGGCCTTCAATACAAACAAATGAAGAAGAATACCTCCCTAATAATATTTACAATGAGTTACATGCCTTTTTACAAGCTATCACTTAAATGCCTTCAGTCAATATTTATTCTCATCAGAAAGTTTAGTAGAAACTCTTCATCTTCATCAACAACAGGTTTATAGCAACAAGAGTTTCAAGAGACTATTCACTATTGCGATGTAAAATAACTTCCTCATAAGGATTTATGAAACTGCATTCTTACGTACTTCTTCAGTTCTGAGGGTTCATTTACAAGGGCTGTTGAGAATGCAACCGAGCTTATTTTTTATGTTTGAAGTCAACATTGGTATCAGGGTGCACATGCTCTGTACCGGTATGTTTGCAGCCACATGTAGTGTCCATGCTGGATTTTTTTTTTTTCATGGCTGTGGAAACAACCAGTCACTGTCTAGCCGTTGACAAGTGAATACATGTAAGTGGCAGTCATGCGATTTTGTTTGATGGTAAAAGGGGAACAACATTGGAAATGAAGTCCCATGCTTCTTGACAGAGCGTAGGGGAATGATGTGGGAGACCCGCACCGCCATACTAGGCAAGGTCCTAATGGAGGTGATTTGCCGTTGTCTTACTCAGACCATAATGGGGATGAATGAATGATGATGATGAAGACACAACAACACCCAGTCATCTCAGGGCAGGTGCAAATCCCCGACCTCACCAAGAATAGAACCCGGGACACTGTGCTCTCCCGAGCAAGAACACTATTTTGAGACCACGAGCTGCAGACGGAACAACATTATTGCATCAAATTTTGTTTTAAGCTTGGTGATTCTCTAGTCAAAACAATCTGCAAGATTTGACAATGTTTGGAGACAAGACCGTATCTGAAAGAGATTTAAGGAACCTGTTGATGCAGGATAGACGAATCATGATCAGAGAACTTACAGATAATGTTAAAATTAGTATTGGATACATTCATTCCATTGTAATGGAAAATTTGGACCTCAGGAGGATCTTAGCAAAATTTGTGCAAAGTTGCTAACAACTGAGCGGAAGAGACTTCATTCAGAGATTGCACAGCACTTGCTGGATACTGTGAACCATAATTCCAACTTTCTAAACACAGTGATAACTGTGATGAGTCCTCGGATTATGGGTATGACCCAGAAACAAAGTTCCAGTCATCGCAATGGAAGTGTCCAGCATCCCTGGGACCTGTGTCACCTTTGTGAAGCAGTGATATGCAAATGGCCAGACTTGGGGACAGATGGCAGTTGGCACCTTCACCATAGTAACTCACCTGCTCATCATTCTCAATTAATTCAGAGTTTTTTGCCCAAATACAACATGGTTGTGGTAGTCTCCCTATTCCCCTGACCTAGCACTAGGTGACTTCTGGCTTTTCCATAAACTGAAAAAGGCTCTGGAAGGGACCAGATTTCAGGACAGGGAACACATTATGCAGAATTCAATGGAGCAGCTGTGTACTGTACCAAAAGAGGTGTTCCAGCTATGCTTCCAGCATTGGGATAGGTGTGTAGAAGCTGAAGTTGACTAGAGTCAAACAACTGTATCTTAATAAAGATTGATTTTATAAATAGACAGATACTTTTTGAAGAGCCCTCGTACATATATGGGAAAAGCACAACAGGGGCCTAGAGAGAGAGAGAGAGAGAGAGAGAGAGAGAGAGAGAGAGAGAGAGAGAGAGAGAGCAGGAGCAGGGCAGGACACATCTGAAATAAACACTTGAGTTATAATGAATATTATTAATAAATGTGTGAGATTAGCCTTGTACTGAATCAGAGAAGTAACAGCTGATAACCTTGACTGGTATTCCATCATTATTAATGTCTATTTTTACTAGCCTGCTGTTCTCTTATTTCCCTTTCCCAGTAGCTCTCTGTTTAACCCATTAAAAAATTATGCTCATGAAGGAAGCACTGATCTTTGACACTCGTGTTCTGACAGACCTGTGTGACATTATGGATGAGCTGCTGTCTTTCATTTTTACCTAACTTCATTTGGCAAAAAGCTCAAGTTTCCTGTAATTCTGTAACTATTTACTGCAAATATTCCCATAAAGAAAGAAAATATGAAGCTTTTAAGTACTATCTTGGTTTAGCATATGATGGTACTGCATTTATCAAGTCAGTATCAGCATGTCCATAATCTCCCAAACAATGTTCATACATCCTACCGATTGGATAGTTGACAACAAGAATAGATTTCAGGTTTTATTTCAGCAGTGACCCATGTTACATACAGTACAATATTCCAGTAAGAAATTATAATGTAGTGAAAATGGAAAGTTGAGATATAAAAAGAGAGAGATGTAGGACTTGGGCCAATTAATGTAGCCAAAAAATTCAAATCAGTCAACCACTGTAGTATCTGTATGTCAGTCCTTACAATGAGAGATAAAAGACAGAATAAGGAGAATAACACGAAGACAAAGCACACAACTCTTTCTTATGCCTTTATTTCAATTGTTCTTCCCTATTCACTTGTCTTTTGTTTCAGGAATAGATTTTCAGTATTCGTAAGCACACAGTAAGTTTTCATTGCCTGCATTTGTTACCATTTTAATGAAAAACAGTAGTCAACATACAGCCTCACAGCTCATAAATTTGATAAAAGTCAAGCCATGAACATATATAAGTTGCAGTTATTGTTAATGTTGGTCATCTAATGTATTCACTACATTGCTACACTAATTTTCGGCTATGATCTACATTTGGGTATCTTATTATCTGGCTTTTGGTTGGTTGCACCTGTGGGCTTTGGAATCACACCACACTTCACACTATGCAAAACTAACTACAGTGCACAATAGTAAACTGATTCCCTTTACACTGTGTTCCAGCACTTTGGTAGTTTTTATAAACAATCAGTGTTCTCATATAGTTACAAAATATTAAAGGACAGACTCTGCAAAACCGTTAAGAAGCAGTACATCAGAAAAGGTAAGGCATCACTGCTGCAAAGAACAGTGGCAACTAATAATCACACCTTAAGAACAGCCATAAATATCTGAAGTTGTAGAGTTTTACATTGAAATATGAAAATTCAAAGGTAAGTGTTATAATGATTATTTTACTTAACTCAAATCCTCCATGCTCCGTAGAGCATAATGGTTATAAAAAGAAATACTTTCTTAATTTTCACAATATTTTATTTATTCACTGTGTCCTGTCAGACAAACAATGCTTTTCCATTACTTGACTTTCTCAAGGCAGACAAGTAATGTGTTCCATTTGTATTACGTTAAGCAGGTGATGTTACTGAATTAAAATGAAATTTAAAGAGCATGCAATATGACACTACAACTAATCACAAACATTAATGATGAGACAAATAATATTATATTTTTTAAGCCTGAGTGAAAACAATCTGTGACTAGAAATACTGTACACCCACAGTTAGCATACATAGCTGTGTTACAAGAACTAAGCATCAGAATAACTAGAACTTCCTGGCAGATTAAAACTGTGTGCCCGACCGAGACTCGAACTCGTGACCTTTGCTTTTGGGCTAGTTCTCTACCATCTGAGCTACCGAAGCACGACTCACGCCCGGTCCTCACAGCTTTACTTCTGCCAGTATCTCTTCTCCTACCTTCCAAACTTTACAGAAGCTCTCCTGCGAACCTTGCAGAACTAGCACTCCTGAAAGAAAGGATACTGCAGAGACATGGCTTAGCCACAGCCTGGGGGATGTTTCCAGAATGAGATTTTCACTCTGCAGCGGAGTGTGTGCTGATATGAAACTTCCTGGCTGATTAAAACTGTGTGCCCGACCGAGACTAGAACTCGGGACCTTGGCCTTTCGCGGGCAAATGCTCTACCATCTGAGCCCACGAAAGGCAAAGGTCCCGAGTTCGAGTCTCGGTCGGGCACACAGTTTTAATCTGCCAGGAAGTTTCATATCAGCGCACACTCTGCTGCAGAGTGAAAATCTCATTCTGATTAGAATAACTATTTCACGAAATATTTAGTACTGGTCGAGTGCAATGAGCTGGTATTATCCATGATTTAAAACAGGGCACTAAACATTTGTTAGTTAAACAGCAGAAATGAAAAGTCTATGTTGACAAACAGAAAATGTTCCCATGAACAAGAAACTTCACTGCTGACCACTTTTAAGAACTTCAGAAAAAATATTTTTTATCAAAAATATATCCAGGTACAAATATTCCACTGTAAAATTGCAGTTTAAGGTTTGTTCAACAATATTTATCATTTCAAACAATGGAAAATCAAGAATAATGACAATATTATTAAAAGGATAGATTGCTACTCACCATACAGTGGAGATGCTGACTTGCAGACAGGCACAACAAAAAGACTACTAAACAGGTAGCTTTAGCCAAAAGGCCTTCTTTTGAACTAAAACACACACACACACACACACACACACACACACACACACACAGTCTCTGACCACGGAGGTCAGACTGCAAGCAACAACTGTGCATAATGAGAGAAGCAATCTGGGTGGTGGGGCTAAGGAAGCAGTTAGGGTGGGGAGGGAAAGGGATAGCAAGGTGTGGGTGGGGGATGGCAAAGTCTGCTTGTGGGGAGCATAGAGGGACATTGTGGGGAGAGGATAGGGGGTACACACAGGGGGTGGGGGCAGGGAGTGTAAAAGGGGGTAAGTAAAAAGACAGTGAATGTGTTGGTGAATTTTTTTTCTTTTTTCTTTTCAAGGGCATGTGGTGCTGGAGTGGGAAAATGGGTAAGTATGAGGCTCCGTACTTCTCTCCTTTTCCACTCTCTGCCCCCCCCCCCCCCCCCACACTACTCTGACCAACCTCCTTTCTGGAACTAGCTGCCCTACCCTCTTCCCATCAAGTCCCTGTATGCTCCCACAAGCAGCACTTCACCCTCACCCACCCCCTCCCTGCCCCGCCCCAGCCTCCTCCTTACCCCCATGGCCCAGTGGCCAGAGACAGTTAGTTTCTTTCTCTCTCTCTCTCTCTCTCTCTCTCTCTCTGTATGTTAGTGGGGGGGGGGGGGATGCGCATGTGTGCGTTGTTAATTCAGAAAGCCTTTTGGCCGAAAGCTTACGTGTTTGGCAATCTTGTTGTGCCAGCCTGCAACTTAACATCTCCACTATATGGTGAGTAGCAATCTATCCTTTTCGTAACATTGTCAGTATTTACAATTTGTGACATTTGAACCACCTTGACTTTAGAGAGAGAGAGAAGGACCAATGACTAAAAAATTTTATTAACTGTGATATCACAGGTACTTCACATTCTGACATACAAAAAGCATATGCTTCCTCTATGAAATTAGTGGTCAAAACAGGTAAACTATAAACAGGGCTGTTCGTAAAGCAGCGATACTGATTAGGAAACACTGTTTCCTTTTGGGCACATTTTACCCAGTGAATTTGGATGTATACATCCATTAAGTAAGTTAATATAATGACTTGAATGAAACAGAACAGAACCTTCTTTTTAATAATTCACTACCAACTCTTACTGAATGCCAGCTACATTAGGCAGGTCACACTATCAAATGCACTTATTGAAGTATACAGTAAATGTTTTGGGACACTTGCTGTTCATATTATATATTAATGACCTGTCAGAGAGTATTAATAGTAACTGCAGACTATTCATTGCTGCAGTTATGTATAATGAAGTACTGTTTGAAAGGACTGCACAAATATTCAGTCAGATCTTGATAAAATCTCAAACTGGGGCAGGGATTGGAAACTTGCCTTAAATGTTCAGATATGTAAAATTCTGCATTTCCACAAGAAAGCTATAATCAATATCAATGAGTCATAATTGGGATCAGAAAACTCATACAAGTATGTGGATATAACAATTTGTATGGAAGAGAAATGAAATGGTATAATCACATATGCTCTGCCACAGTTGAAGGTGATGAAGACTGCAGTTTATTAGCAGGGTTTTGGAAAAATTCAATTAGTTTACAACTAAGTTTGCTCATACAACACTCATATGCCCATCCTAGAATGTTGCTGAAGTGTGTGAGGCCCACACCAGAAACAACTACAGGGATACTGAATGAAGAGCATCACGTACTTACAGTCACAAGTTTGTTTGACCCTTGCGAAAACGTTCAGAGATACTAAAAACCCTGTATAGGCGGTGGCTTGAAGATGGATGCTAACTATTCTGCAAAAGCCTAATTACAAAGTTTCAAGAACTTGCATTAAATGAGTAGTCAAGGAATACACAACACGTTGCTCTTGTAGAGACCACAAAAAGAAGCTAATATTACTTACAGTGTGCACAAAAGCACTTCGGCATTCATTCTTCCCATGCTGCAATGGGAAGTGCCCTCTGCCACACACTTCACAATGTCAAATGTCGGAGTATGTCGATAAGAACAAAAGAGGAAGGGACAGATCTGTCTCATTAGTAACAAAGGAAATGGCCTCTGTTGTTCCCCTATCAATGAACTGATCTGTTTTACAGAGTTTAGACAGTTATTAACTGCATCTAGGGACACAATTTCACAGTTTTATCAAATTTAATGTGAGCAATAAAATTATTTGTAAAAACAGTGTACAGGTGATGTAAAAAATGGCAGCTTTCTGAAGTCTGACCACTGGCCTGAGCCATCATCACATTGTTTACTGTGACAGGCAACTGCCACTGCTTTTCTTCCATATTTTCTTGCCGAATTGCTGCAATAGCTGGAAAGCATGAAAGTGACCAGTCTATATGTGCCTCTAGTCTGCAGACATTTCCCATAATTAAATGTTGCCTGCTAAATTATTTTTTTCAGTAGTACTACTGCCTCATAATAACCCTACAATTGTACATTTCAGATAACCAATAATGTGTAAAACAACACAACAGTTCCCTGAAAGCAAGTATAATGAAACCTGAGACAGCCAAATATTTTATTGTCCATAACATAACAAAATCACTGCTAAAACTCCCTTATGCAATGAAAGATCTGGAACACTGCTATATTGATGTTCTGGAGCTAGGGACCTTTTGCCTATTGTCTGATGAAGTTCCTAGAATTTGAATTCTCAGAAAATATGGAGTCAGTGATTCCTCAAAGTGGAAGATGTCATAAGATATTCCAAATTACCCTGTGTGCATAATAATCTTACTACTAGAAGTCAATATAGCTTAACCACAACAATATTTGTATAATAAGCTAAAAATTCTACCTCACATTCTACATACTGGAATAAAACAAGAAATGAAGACTGTAATTTGTTCAAATATTACAAGTGGTTCCATTTTTGTGACTTTTATTTACTCTGCAGCCTAACAAAACTAAAGAAAGTACACATTATCTATAAGTGGCAGGGGGATTTTATCATCAACAGAGCTTTTTAAAATGTTAATTTTGTTGTTTCTGTTACTAGGACGAAATCCAACTTATGGTAAGGAACCACCAAGGTACGGCTATTCTCCACATGCAGTGTGGTCTAATACCACTGATCACACACAGCATGTTCCATATTCAGCTCCTCCTTACTGGACACTACCTGCCAGAAGATCACAAGATAAATTGGACATGGAGAGTTCAGGAAAACAAATCAATCCAATGCAGCAAGATCCAGGCAGCAGACGTTTCAACACTATAGCTACCAGTAGCTGCAGGAATTACGTAGACAGTCAAAGAAGTAATGAACACAAAAACATGATGCCGTATCAGTACAATGTGTGTGCAACGCAACTTTACTCAAATATACACAGAGTGCCAGTGGCAACAACAAATACACATTCTGCATGTGGCATGCCAGCTTCTGTTCCTAAAGTGCCTGAAACAATGCCACAAAATTCTCACCTTGCTCTGTCTAATCAACAACGGCAACAAACAGAAAACACAAGGCAAGCATTCTTCTCTTCTACGCCAACTAAGAGTGGAACAATGTCCATGGACATGAGTACAAATTTCTCACCAATTCCAAAGCAAAGTTTGCAAAATGACAATGGAAACACATTCAAGGCATACAGCAACACACATTTGCAAGTAAACCATGTGAGAGTTGGGTCTCCACGTCTTATATCACCACCTCGAACATCCATGACATCAGAAGAGATCTTTGCTGCAATTCACAAGTCAAAAAAGCGTTTAAATATAAAAACAGATTCAGACAGTTATAGCAGGAGTGCTTCCCCATCTTGCTCCTCTGCAACTAGTCTCTCACCTGGAAGTTCAGAATCCTCTCTCTGTGGACTTCAGGGAAGAGCTGCAAATAGGTACACACCTGAAACAGGGACATTCAACAACAGAAATGAAAATGGTAGAAATCGCCACAGCTGGTCACCAAATGCGAGTGAAGAAGAAGTTCTGCATCAATCGCTGAACTCGAGGTCACCTGTGCAACTTCCTGGGTCTCGACAGAGTTGGGCCTGTGACAGGTTGGCTTCTATCCAGCAAACATCTAGAAATGATTTTAAGAGACTCTTACTGCAGCAAAGCAGCAAATCAAATATTTCTAGCATAACAGGCTACCCTGGGACCAAACTATCTGCTGTGGAACAGCTGAGGTTGTCTCGTCAGAAGATGGTTTCTGCAACAATCAACACTAATGGCTGCTACTCATCCAGAAGTCCTGTGGAGAAGCGTAATGGTGGACCCAAGTTGTTATCTTCCCCTAGGACATTAGCAACATGGAAGTTCTCTTCACCAAGAACAGACGTCCTCTCCTCTACAATACCAGAAGATTGTGCAGAGGACGAGGACACGTCAAATTCACCACAAAATAGTCCCTCAAGGCAACAGCAGTCAAAGTTAGCAAGCACTGCAACAAGCAGTCGTGGGACTACTTTGATGAATCCCTCAGTGCGGAGGCCTTTGAGTGACTCTTTTGGCACAGACAGACTTACTCAACCATCAAATGTGGAAGCCAATAAGACTGGAACTTCGAGGTACCAAACTAGTATACAACAAAAATCAAATCTTCCAGGACAGAGTGTATTGAACACTAATGCAAAAAATTCCACAGCAAGTAACAGGCTTTTATTTTGCAACTCAAAAGTTCCTCCAGTGAGATCACCAGAAATGTTTTCAAAACAAAATATTAAGGAAAATGTAAATTCAAACCAGATAAATAATGTAAGGACTTACACTAATAATCAGATAAAAACAGATAACCATAATCGCATGTTAAATACCGAGTTCAAATCACCACAACTTATTATGCAGCAACAAAGCCTGTTAAATGTCTGCACCCCAAAGAGACAATCCAATGACAAAACAAAAACAAATTATTATAATGGCTCACCAGGCAGGTACATTTTAGGAACTCTTGAATCAAAGAGCCCCTCGCCGACTCTGGAAACTGCCCTGTAAGCATTTTCCAGTGTTATACTGAGTTTTACTGACTACAAAACTATGGTGAATGCACATGAGAATTCTGGTTAGTAGTTAATCGTCCTGTGAAAATGAAATTAGGTATGGGACCACCACATTTATGAACTAAAAGCTGTTGCTCAGATGAACCATGCCTTGTAACATTGCTGCTGTATAAAGTAATGGATAATCAAACCCGGTCTGGAAATGTATGATACTTAGCACTGACCTACATTATATTGCAAACACTGTGTGCTGGTGATTTAATTATGTGATATGAACATCTCTCTTAAGAGTGTAAAGTCATTTATGCAGTCAAATTTACAGAAGAAAAAACTTGCTGGACTGTGCTGAACTTGTAAAACGAGTTCACCATTATGGTAATAATTATATTTGTGTATAAGTAAAACTTAGTCTAGTCCAGAATTTAAAATCAATTCTGCACATTACCATGCACAGTTTTCTTTTAAATTATTTTGTACAATGAGAATATTGTATTTCCTATTTTTAATGTACAGAGAAGCAACAAAATTTACTTGAAACAATTTTTTATATTTAAACTGGACTATGTCAATTTTTAACAATATTGTAATATTGACTGCGCATGGAAAAAAAACTGCAAACACTTTGAAAGTGCACAACAAATACAAAATATAACTTTTATGTTACAACAGAAACAATGTATTTTCGTAGTAAAAGTCTCAAGAACGCAGTGATTTCCAGAAATGTGAAACAAGTTAATATGGCACTGTTGTAGAAATGTGTAGTTTAAACACCGTGCAATAATTACAAATATAAAATCAACTCATCTTCAAGCATACATTAGTCATACAGCATTGATGAACATCAAAAACTTCTATCACATTAATTAATTTGTATTGTATACTAAAAAAACTTCAGTACAGAACAAACAGTGCCTATTATCACTTTTTGTACTATGCAAGAGAAGTAATTTGTGAATTCAGCAAAGAGTATGTAACTTCTAAATTAAGATGAATTTACTGCTTCATCTGTGCTCAGAGAACAGAGTAATATATTATACAAAAATTTTAATATATACATGATACTGTAATGATGATGTAAAGAGAACTGACTAGAAGAATTTAATTTTGAATGGGTCATGGCTTAAATACAAACAAAAGAAATATAACAAAATAGTTATTAATTTGATGCCCTCGATTTCTAAGCTCCCTCTGCAGTGAATTCTACTGTGCTTATAAACTCAATAAACTGAAAAACATGTGCCCCTCAGCATAATGCCTCTTTCTAATGGGGCCTTAGAGGTACTAATGTATGTCAAAATTTTGACAGCAATATCCTTATAAATAGCATAAAATGAGTTCACATCACTTGAGAAGCGGCTTTTGTGTAACATACCTTCAGCTGCTATATGTTTCTAGAACTATAGATACTTGTACATGTGAGCAATACCCTGCTAATGTTATTAGTTGTACAATGAAGTAAGCTCCTGTGGTTATGAGCTACAAGTAAAACATTTTTAAACCCGTAATGCAGAATGAAATATAAATGAATACCAAGAAAGCTACTACACACATTAACAAAATGGTAAGAAAGTGTTGACAAATATATAGGTACATAAACAACATGCTAAATATTGTAACTCATAGTGTGAACTTATATTCTTCAGCATACAGACTCAGCAGCTACATTCTTCTGATGCTGTAATGTGTGTGTGTGTGTGTGTGTGTGTGTGTGTGTGTGTGTGTGTGTAATGACTACAGTTATCGAGTTTCCATGTTCAGCCTCTACAGCTAAGACCGTCTATTATATGGTTTGAGGCTATCTTGATTATCTGGATCCATTCAATCATTTTATTAAATGAGAACTAGCAAAACTAGGAAGGGCATGGAAATTTTTACTTGCCAGCTGAAACAAGAGCAGGGCTGAATGTTGAGTCTCTCCATGCTAGTAACTAGATACAAATATGAGGACAGGCAAACAATAATATACTACTGAACAGTGAGTGACAAACAGCACATGCACAAAAGCATACATGCATGCAAAAAGAGAGAGAGAGAGAGAGAGAGAGAGAGAGAGAGAGAGAGAGAGAGAGAGATTATACTAAAGATAGAAAAAAATGTAAGTTAGAAAGCTAGTGTATTTACATCTCACTCAGCAATATTTTCAAGTGAGGGGGTTGTCTGTCTGAAATTTTTTGTATGATTTCCAAATGGAAAAAAAAAGAAAAATGAATTGATGGAGGAAAGAAGTTATACAAATCATTGAATCATGACTGAAATTAGGGATGGCAAAAGTGCAATCAGAATTTCTCATTATTCAAATCCATCCTACATTGCACAATTTTTTGACTTCACATTCATATGAGTCATGTGATTAGCTGTTGTAGACTGGACCGCTTCTGGCACTAAAGTGAGTACAATTCCATGATTTTGAAATTTTTTATTTCAAAATGGCTCTTCTTATCATTGTTCCAACTTTTTCATTTGTCACGAAATATAAATAAAAGAGTAGCATGGAGAGCTGCATCAAATCAGTCTCAGGACTGAAAACAACAACAACAACAACAACAACAACATAAATAAAAGTATTTTCACACTGTCTAAATTTAATAATTATAGACATGAATACACAAAAATGAAAGTCAAACTTAGCAATATACTGTTGCAATATCTGCATTAAAAAGGTAAAAAAGTTGCAAAATTAATACCACCATGAAGTACTGACTAATGAAATATAAACACCCATAGGTAGTTATAGAGTCCTATAATGATAAAAATCAGACCAACTATTTACGTGCATGTGTTCAGAACTAGGCATCATTTGAGAGGAATTTTGATTAGAATATTATCTCTTTATGTGCAGCATTAGAAAATGGAGACACTAAAATTGCAAACACTTCATCATAGCAACACATCACTGATCAGCTGAGTGAACACATGATAAACTAGGTACCAGTGATACCATAAATTCAGCTTGCAATACAAATTAATTTACAAAATTATTATTTTATATAACTGAATTGTGTGAATATTGCCTTAAAAATATCTGGGAAGAACTGATTCACTAAAAAGAAATCCTTCAAAAAATATATCTACTGCACCACAATTCGTCTATTTGCATCCAACTTTGGTATTTTTTTTCTTTTTGCTCAGATTTTATGGAGCAATGGTCAAATGTTTTCTAGCGATATCTCTTACAGGCACAAGATATTATAAAGCAGTGACAACACAGAAGCTGTTTTATGGGAAGACAAAAGCAGTAAGCTATACATAAAAAACAATTCTTTGTTAGTCCCACACTAGCCAAAGCAGTCTTTCATCAATAACTTGCAGGTCATGACTCTCTGAGCAGCCACCTCCAGCTTCATCTGTGAAAGATCACACTAACTAATGAAGCTAATACAAGTATTGTAATTTCTGGAATCAATTACTGTGTAAGTATTTTGATATTTTACATTTAGTATCACAATGGCCAAGCAAATACAACCACAATACTGTATATATAAAGAGAAGAATATTCTACAACAGATAATCAGTGATTGCAGACTTATAATACACAGGAAAATGTTCTGAGACTTATCAGAATTATTTGCTGTGACTTGGCAACTTACACACCTACACAAGCGTAGCCAGCATCTGACAGGAGGAGGAGGACAATTTCGTCAATTTCTTACAAAATAAAACTTAAAACTATTAAAAAAATTGTGTTCATTAATCACCAAACTTACCAATGCTATCACTTTAATATGGGTACCTCCTATCTACAATGTTTGTAAACAAGGGTTTATAGTTTGTATGAGATCTGGACACAGTATTAAGCTGTCACAAATGGAGAAACAGTTTTGAGAATTCACAACAAATGGCTCTTGGAGCACTTCCTACAATTCAGTACTGGTTTCATGACTTTTTTGAACACCAGTCTAAAAAGCCTATAAAGTAGCAAACCCATTGTGCAATGGGGGTACAAAAAGTCGCTTCTTCGAAAAAAACTGTCAATGATATTCGAGTAATCAGTTAAAATACTGTCTGATAACATGGAATACTGAACTTGCCTGGACACCTCTAAATATACCATCTAAACATGAAAACGGAATAAAAAATTAAGGCATACGTGTAGGTATAAACTTTTTCTGTATTGAGCTTGGGACTGGAATATGAATGCATCATCATTTTTACAGGATGTTAAGGTTGATGTTGATGGAAATCATCATATCAGTCTGTCTAATTACTTCAAAGTAACTACAGTTTCAAATAACAATACATATAATAGAGTCTTCACAGCCATAACAGAGAACATACATCATAACAGCTCTAATATTAAACAACTTCCTGTAATTAGCATTTCACTTTCTTGGGGAATAAAAATTGAAAACTGTTCTTTAAAGCGAGAGGTACAGTGAGTGCACAAGGTGCAGATAATCGTAGAATGAAACTGAAGTTATTTTCCGCCACTGCAATCTACAAAAATATCTCTGTAACTCTCAAAAATTATATTCTAAATTCACAATTTTCACAAAATAATTTTTGGACATCAGAAAGGTTTAAATCTTCTCGACTGTTTTAACACATTAATTCGCTTCTTATCTTCTTCAAATTTTTGTCTCAATTTTGCTAAGTGCTTCATCTTTGACTCTCGGATCTGGAAAGTATAAAAATTTAAGAGTTCCTTTTTCGAACGTTTTTGCTTTTCTTTGCTCATAATTTTCTTTTCTATACTTTCTTTTCTTGCAAATCCTGGTTTCTTTCCCCTGCAAAAAAATTGGTAATATTCATAAATTATGCACAAAACATACATGTCAAGAATACACAAATGATGACTCAGAAAACAAGGCTAGTTTTTAAGACAATAGATAGCCATGGTAATCACTTCATTCTATTCACAACATGCCACATTGTGATGACAAGGTACAAAACCTCTACAAACAATATGGAAAGGATAGATTCCTACTCACCACACAGTGGAGGTGCTAACTCACAGACAGGTACAATGGAAAAGAATGCTACAAATATTTCAGTTTCTGGACAAAGCTTTTCTTCAGAAGTAGAAAAAAAAAAAAAAAATGCACACACAACCACAACTCACATACATGTGGTCTCTGTCTCTGGGCATTAAGGTTTGACTCTGGCTGTGATTACACACAGTTACAGAAGTTGATAAATGACAGCAAATCCCATTACAAGGTGATCATAATGGATTTTAAAGCAAAAGTAGGAAAAAACCCAAAGAATGATTCCTTGGTGGAGACTTTCGGAAATACACCGATGTGCCAAAGAAACTGGTGTAGGACAGAGATGTAAACAGGCAGAATATGGCGTTGTGGTTGGAAAAGCCTATATAAGACAACAGGTGTCTGGCGCAGTTGTTAGATTGGTTACTGCCGCTACAATGGCCGGTTATCAAGTTTTAAGTGAGTTTGAACATGGTGTTATTGCACACGAGCGATGGAACACAGAATCTTTGAGGTAGGGATGAAGTGGGATTTTTCCTTTATGATCATTTCACTAGTGTACTGTAAATACCAGGAATCTGGTAAAACATCAAATATCCGACATCGCTACAGCCGGAAAAAGATCTTACAAGAATGGAACCAACAATGACTGAAGAGAATCGTTTAACGTGACAGAAGTGCAACCACTCTGCAAATTGCTGCAGATTTCAACGCTGTACCATCAAAAAGTGCCAGTGTGCGAACCATTCAACGAAACACCATTGATATGGGCTTTCAAAGCCAAAGGCCCACTCATGTACCCTTGATGACTGCACAACACAAAGCTTTACGCCTCGCTTGGACCCATCAACACCAACATTTGAATGATTATGACTGGAAACATGTTGCCTGGTCAGACAAGTCTCATTTCAAATTGTATTGAGCAGATGGATGTGTATGGGTATGGTGAAAACCTCATGAATCCATGGACCCTGTGTGTCAGCAAGGGACTGTTTGAGCTGGTGGAGGCTCTGTAATAGCGTGGGGCATGTACATTGGAGTGATATGGGACCACTGATACATCTAGATACGACTCTGATGCGTGACACATATGTAAGCTTGTCTGATTACCTACATCCATTGTGCATACCGACAAACTTGGACAATTCCAGCAGGAAAATGCGACACCCCACATGTCCAAAATTGGTGCAGACTGGCTCCAGAAACACTCTTCTGAGTTTAAACACTTCTGCTGGCCACCAAACTCCCCAGACAAGAACATTATTGAGTATATCTGGGATGCCTTGCGACATGCTGTTCAGAAGAGATATCCCACCTCCTCGTATTCTTACAGATTTATGGACAGCCATGCAGGATTCATGGTGTCAGTTTCCTCTAGCACTACTTCAGACATTAATCAAGTCCATGCCACGTCGTGTTGTGACACTTCTCCGTGCTTGTGGGGGTCCTACACGATATTAGGTAGGTGTACCAGTTTCTTTAACTCCTCAGTGTAATACCAGTAATAAGAGCCCACATACAAGCAGTATTTAATAAGAACATGTTTTGTGTTTTACATGTTCTTTTGAAAGAAAACTAATAGAAAATAAGCTAGGAAAATTCCAAATGGAATTAAAAATGAAAGATGTGAAAATCTTAAACTACTTCTGAATTACAAATGATCACAGACCCGTAAGCTACTGATTGAAACCAGAAACAAAGCCAGGAAGAAATTGTCATAAGATAGAAAGTAAAAAAATGCAAATTGTGAGAATTTATTTAAGAAAAAGGCCGATTAAATTAAGTAGACAGCTGAACAGCTTAGAAAAGAGAATTATAGAAACACAGATGAAAGATACTAATAACAGTAAAAGGTATTGTAAGTATGAAGAGAATACAAGAAAATAGTCTCAAATGGAACAAGGGAGCTATTAAACAGAAGGCAAGAATTTAGCACAAATGATAATCGAAACATGATAGACTAATTAAACAAATTCAGAAATACCTTCCTGAGGATACGAAAAGAGAATAAAAATTTTATAAGATAAACTATTTAAAAAAATATGAGTATAAGGACAATACAGAAACTTATATTGGGTAGACATATTTCATCAATGCAAACGGCAGGGCTCAGAGAGGAAATAGTACAAGCATTCTACAATTTCTGTAAATGTTTGTATAGCTCAGGAGGTGTATTTGGAAAGCAGACAATTAACAATGAAAATAAGTGATTCTGGAAGTAGTGTTAGACGAACTGTATAAAATTGTTACAGGTGTGGGGGCAAACACATAAAAACAAAAGTGTTTACAGAATGCGTGTGGAAGAAGAAAATTGGAGCAAATTAATTATTTGATTTAAGAAGAAAGGCACCAGGTTAAACATGGATCTATGAGTCTCCTCGTTGTAATGTATAAAACATCCACTAAAACTGTTACCAACCATACAGGAAGCAAACATGACATTTCTACCAGGCAAAGGAATGAGCTGCTTTTAGAAGTGGGTACAGCAACGTGGACAATTGGTTGTGAAAAAAGTTAACAAATGGAGGAATGAGTATGAATTACCACTTTGTATGCCTGAGCATTACATACAATCTGATTCTCTAAAGATTGAAAATGCCCAAACATGTCTATTACTACAACTAACACAGAAAGAAAAAACTGAACATAAATGAATTGAAGCCATTACATTTGCTGCTACAGAAAAACCTAACTATGCATACAGAAGAAAATAATAACAACTATCTTACTTCCTTGTAACAGTAATCCATCCATCATCATCTTCCTCCATTGCTTGCTTTTCCAACCTAGCATTTTCAGCCACCTTGTGGTCAAATTTTTCCATAAAATCATCTATTTCCTTTTGCATTGCATCGACATCAGGAATTCTCATGTTGTACTCTGAACACCATTCTGAAACAAACAACTTCTGCATTTAAAAAATCCCAAATATCAGATTTTCTTAACAGTTAATCAAAAGAGTAACAAATAAATAATTTCTCTCTCTCACACACACACACACACACGCACACATGCGTGCGCACACACACACACACACACACACACACACACACACACAACACACACACACACACACACACACACACACACACACACACAAAACTACTTTTGAGAGAAATTCTGCACTGCTGATAATTGTCAAATAGTCTAGGGCATATTCTGGCAGGACTAGCACCCATTCAATCTAAGGCTCGTTTTGTCTCCACCAAATACATAAACAATTCTCCATAAAGCTCTTCATGGGGGAAAAAATTAATAATAATAATAAAACCTGACAACATAGTACCAATTAACTGCTTAGTAAATTTAAATCCATCCAAATAATTTGTGCTTTTTGCCCTCAGTTTGCACAAAAATGATGTGGTTTCGAAATCTTGATTATATTGAGTTTACCAAAGAGGACTTTACAACTTTGAAAACTTATACTGATCTATTCATTTAATTTACAGGTACAGTTTTGGTGTCATTTTATAGAATAATACATCAAGTCCTTTTACCTTGCACTTAAACAGGTTCAATGTGACTTCCATTGGTTATTCAGCACATGTACCACCTGAAGTCAATTTCTTGACAAATACACTGCAGCATGTTGGGTGCGACTTGTTAGACTGCAAGATAGATTTTAGCTTCAAGTTCTGGTAGAGAAGCCAGTAATCGTGGGACTGATATAGTATCCTTGATGAATGCCCAAAAGAAAAAAGTCAAGAGGTGTCAGGCCTGGTGAATATGGGGGCCATGCAACTGGTTCACCTCGGCTCATACACTTGACTGTAAACAGACATTTAGGAAATCCTGGACATCGGAGGTAGTGTGGTGCTGCATCATCTTGCATAAACTGTACACTGTGCCCTTTGTCCTCACCATCAAGTTGGAGGATTAAAAAGTTATCCAGCAATCTAAGTACCGTGAAATGGGATATTTCGGACACCGGGGTGAATTCGGACAGTATGGCTTGTTTTCTCTTTTCCACTGCATAGGAACAAAGAGTTACTTATTTTAACATCCGTGCACCATTTATTTTAAGTGCAAGATTGCATTTATTGCTATCCACAACTTTTATTTTGTGTCAATTGTTTCCCTAAAAGAATAACTGACGAACAGTCTCAGTGTTAAAAATCCATGCATTATCGTAAAGTGGAAACTTTCTATTGTTGTGCCGGGCGGGAAGGTATTGTAACCGTAATTGTCGATGCGCTCAGTAGCTAACAGCATTGAGACAATTTCTGTACAAGTTTGTCAAGTTTCTCATGCAAGGTTATAAAATAACGATGGTTTTTGTAAAACTGTGTACTGTGTGGAGTGATTTTGGACAATGCCGAGAACATACAATAGCAGGAGAGGTGCTACAGTATGGTGTAATTATGACCCAGAATTTTTAGATAAAGCTGTTCGTGATATTCAGAGTGGTAAATTATCGTACAGAAAAGCATGTGATTTGTATGGCATACCTAAATCAACCCTACAAAATAAAGTGCAGGAAGCACATCCGAAAAAAATGGGAGGACAGCCAGTGCTAAATAAAGAAGAAGAAGAAATGTTGAAGCAAGGTATCTTGAGGGCTACACATTGGGGATTTCCCTTCCCTAAATTGGATATTAGATATTCAGTTAAAGGCTACCTTGATAAATCTGGCTGCAAAGAGAAGAAATTTCGTAATAATTTGCCAGGAGAAGAATGGGTGCATTTATTCCTCAAATGACACTCAGAAGATCTTTCCGTTCGCTTAAGCGAGAAAATATTAAACGAGCTCATGCAGAAGTGAACAAAGAGACTATTAAGATGTTTTCCTCCAATATCAAGGCAAAGCTGGAAAATCTCCCACCTAGTAACATGATCAATGTGTAAAATGTCATCAAAATCAAATAAAAAGCATGTAGAATTTTTTAAAAAGGCAGTAAATCTCCGAATTCGCCCTCTATATACTTTAACTTCAGACAGAGATTTAAATAACACGTGTCCGAAATCACCCCAATCCATGAGGTGACTTCAGACACTTTATTTAACTGCCTCAGATAAATACACTTTCTGGTTCTGGGATATTTTATTCGTTACACATATACCCTACAATTCCCATAACAATCAATTTAATCTAACAATATATACAAAAGTTACAATCAAAATAATGACAAAACAGTCTGAAATCACCCTGTTTGACAGTACACTAGTCTGTTGGTAGTTTTCTCTTGACAAAAAATAGGTCCATAAACTTTGCTCTTGTACAATGAAGAAAAAACACACATTCGATATTGGCCTACCATGTTCATGCTCCAAGGATTTTTCACAGATTTTCAAATCTTCCAGTTGTGTTTATTGGCTTTAACCTCTTAACTGAAAAGTCGAATCATCACTAAAGACAATCTTTTCAATGAAATCTTCATGTTCACCCCATACACACACAAAAATCCTTACAAGCAATCCTATCAGCATCTTCTAGTTTTTGCACCATTGTGAACTTTGATGGTTTGAGATGCAATGGCAACCAGTCATAGGTGGGGGATGACCTGAGGATTTTTTTATGTCTTATTGAACATCCAGTTTCAATACAACATTTATTCCATTCATAAATAGTAGGCCAACTGGGAGGATCTTTACCATACTCTGTATGAAATTACATTCCACAGCTGTTGCAGGCTTCGACTCTTGAAACCGAAACACACAGCAAGCATGCTCATGCAGCAATCTTTGTTGCAACTGCTGCTAGTGTTTATGGTGGCACAATTCTCTATTAGCGTACCAATTGAGTCAAAATTTTCCTTCAAGATTCCACCAAGGCTAAGTCTGTAAGTCACATGAATAAGTTGCACGAATTTTCAAAATTGTAAAGTCATTTTTATATACCCTGTACGCGTAATCTGTTTATCATTCCTATGACACTTTGACTTCCTCATGGAGCATATACTCATTTTAACTGATGTTTTCCCAGTGATATCTGCTTTTGCATTGCATTCAGTATACAACTTGGTGAGAAGCGATTCAAGGCTTCACCAAGCGACAAAGGAAAGTTTGAATTTAGCACTTGGAAGGATACAGCCACAAAAATGATAGGATGTAACTTTCACTCTTAACAGCTACTGACATCTGCTTATGTAACAAGTATACGCAATTTAGAACATCTACACTACATGGGGGGAATCTGAAAACTTCTTGGCCTTATGATAATTTATATTTTCAAAGAACTTTTGTTTTTCAAAATAATCTCTAATTTCAATACATTTCATCCAGTAGTGTTCCAATGCCATTATCCCCTTCTGTAATGTTCCCTCAGACATGTTGCAAAGTACCTATCTACAGTCACAATGGCTTCTTGACTGGACAAAAAGTGCTGACCAGTGAGGAATTTCTTCAGTTTTGAAAACAGATGGAAGTCCAAGGGACCCAAATCTGGGGAATAAGGTGAATGTTGCAGCACTTCATAGTGCAAATCCCTCATTTTCCTCATTGGCAAGACACTTTTGCAGGCAGGTGCATTGTCCTGATGGACAATGATCTGTTTTTTCTTCTTTAAGCCGGGTCTGTTTTCATGAATGCTTGCATCTAGTTTTGTTGGAAGCTGAGAGTAGTATTCTCCAGTTATGTTTTACATTTTTCAAGACAGTCAATCAACAAATTTCCTTTTGTGCACCAAAACACTGATGCCATGATCTCTGATGGTGGCATCATCCTGGCCTTCTTGGGAGCTGTTTGGATTTGGGTGCGTAGTGGCGAATCCACATTCTATCCACTGTCAAGTATTGACTCAGTGTTGTGTGAATGCGTTTTGTGATCCACAGTGAGCACATGCGGCACCCAAGCTTTCTCATGTTCAATTCTTGGTGCAAGATGGAACCAACATGTTCCTTTCATATCCCTAGAGCATTATCAATTTCATGTGTGTTTATGGACCAATCTTCCAAAATCATATTGTGCACTCTGTCAATGATTTCCGGTATGTTAATGTGTATCATCTTGGATGCTTTCATGGCAACATTTAAAATCGGTCACCCATTTCTTCATGGTGAAAACTAAAGGCGAAAAGCCACCATGCACATTTACAGTCCCCAAATGAATATCAGTTGGTATTAAACATTACATTACTAACAATTTAATCGGTGTATGATACTCGATTTTTCCATTTTCAACACCACATGCATCACAACTGCCCCCCCCCCCCCTTTTTTTTTGTATCTGATCAAGGCGGACGTCGTAAGACACCCTTTTAAGTTCGTTGTTGATTTATTAGCTCAGTTTTTTTATTACAGAGGGCGGCTAACCCTCTGACCGAGCACGCTGAGCTACCGTGCCGGCTTTTTTGTTCTCACATTACAAAAAATCTCATTTTGCTCTATATTGTTCATTGAATTTGTTCGTGGCGGACGTCCGATGACATCCATGCAGGTTGTTCGTTGATCCGTTCACTCAGTTTTTTATTACAGAGGGGAGCTAAACCCTCTGACTGAACACGCTGAGCTACTGTGCCGGCATTCAAACAACTGCCTACAGCAACTGCTTACTCATGAGAAAGGGCTTCACAAAATTAAGCAAATCAATAATGCATTGGTCTACCTCTGGCCCTTATGCTAGCAGTTATTTGGTTTGGCAATGATTGATAAGTGTTGTTGGTGTCCTGCTGAAGGGTATCATGCCAAATTTTGCTCACTTGGTGTATTAAATCATCAAAATCCCAAGCTGATTAGAGGACCCTGCGCATAATGCTCCTAACATTCTCAATTGGGGAGAGATCTGGCGACCTTGCTGGCCAAGATGGGGTTTGGTAAGCATGATGCCTAGCACTAGAAACTCTCACCCCACATGGATGGTAGCAGGATTCCTTTTTGTCATCTGTGGCACCCTTACAGCACAGCACTATATAAATTATATTTTAAGTCCCATTTTGTTGCTCTTCATGGCAAGCCAGCCTGGGCTTACATTTCAACAAGATAATGCCCTTCCGCTAACAGTGAGAGTTTATACTGCTTGCCTTCGTGCTCGCTAAACCCTACCTTCATCAGCAAGGTCACCGGATCTCTCCCCAATTGAGAACATTTGGACTATTATGGACAGGGCCCTCTGACCAGCTCAGGGTTTTGACGATCCAATGCACCAGTTGGACAGAATTTGGCATGACATCCCTCAGGTAGGCATCCAACAAGTCTATCACTCAGTGCTAAGATGAATAACTGCTTGCATGAGGGCCAGAGTAGACCAATACACTACTGTCTTGCTCAATTTGTGAAGCTCTTTCTCTTGAATAAATCATCTAATTTTTCTAAAATTGTAATCATTTGTTTGTCTGTACATGTACATCAGAGCTAGTGATTTCTGCATCATTCAGATAATTCCTTCATGATGTGTCCTCTTTTTCTGAGAACGTATATTCCTATTGTCACTAAATGATGACACCTTCCCATAAACCGCAACACCATCAGCAAATAGCCATAAATTGCTGCTCACCCTATCTGTCAGGTCAATTATTTATATACAGAATAACAGTGGTCCTATCATACTTCTCTGCAGCACTCCTGATGATACCTGACTCTAATAAAGAATTGGTGAAGAGGACCACGTACTGGGT